>NW_016690243.1:3170196-3254744 GCF_001604755.1 Lepidothrix coronata
CAGCGCAAGCTGTGTCTCACCTAAAAAATCCACTGCGCAGGCTCGAAGGGTTAATGACCTTTCCCAAATCTTCGCTCACGAAGACTGGCCATAGCATGTCTCATCATGAGCCTAGAAGAAAATCTGAGGGTTTGGGTATTGAAGTAACTTTTGATTAGATATATTTTGTAGCAAGAAAACTGTCTCCCATGGGAGAGATCCCATGCTAGAGGAGGGAAAGAGTGTGAGGAGTCCTCTCCCTGCAGAGGAAGGAGCAGCAGAGACCTGTGGTGAACTGACCACAGCCTCCATTCCCCATCCCCATGCACTGCTGAGGGAGGACTTCTCAATTTGAGTTTGCTTCCTGTCCTCTGTACTTCCTGTGCTTGCTTTCTTCTAGAGACTATCAAAATAGTAGTTTATCACAGGTAAAAGGCAGATCTGATTTCTAGATTTGATTACTACCATTAAAACTGTAATTCTTCTCTCTTGTGTTTGTAAACAGTGACATATATATTGTTAAAATATTCAGTAGCTATTGAAGATAAATTGTTCCAGGAAATCACCTAATTATTCAATTAACTGGGTATTTTCCATTTTTTCTTTGTCCCTATAACAAATAAGAAATGCAGATTTTTGGCCTGCCTTTGTGAAACACCTGCTTTTATTTACGAAAATTAATATGAAAGGAATTTCTTTGCCTGGCTTTTTATTTCTACCTTTGGATTCTGTTGTCTGACTGAGACACCTTAAAGGTAGTCATTATTCTGCTGATTATCAACAGGCTTAATTCCTCTTTGTTGTTTTTCCATACTTATGTTTAAAAAAGGCATACAAACATCTGTTTGTAGTGGTAATGATGGCAAGTCTTCTGTCAATACTTAGCTATGTAGCTGAAGAGCAGTTAAAGAAATTACATTTCAATAAACTCAAATTTTAAAAAGTGAGGAAAAATTATTTGAAGAATGGTTCGCTTTTATTTTTTGTGACAGAATTCTTATTTAATTTCTTTGGCATATAATTCTGTCATAGAATACCAAATGGCTTGGGTTGGAAGAGACCCTGAAGATCATGTAGTTCCAACCCCCCTGCTGTGGTAGCATCACCTTCCACTAGAGTAGGTGGCTCAAAACCCCATCCAACCTGGCCTTGAATACTTCAGGGATGGAATATCCACAACTTCTCTGGGCAATCTGTTCCAGTGTCTCACCACCCTCGCAGTACAGGATTTTTTTCTAATATCTAACCTAAACCCAACCTCTTTTACTGTAAAACCATTACCCCTTGTCCACTACATCTCTTTTTACAAAGTTCTCCTCCATCTTTCTTGGAGACCCCCTTTGGGTACTGGAAGGCTATTATAAGGTCTCCCCGGAGCTTTCTCTTCTCCAGGCTGAGCAACTCAAACTCTCTCAGCCTTTTTTTATCAGAGAAATGCTTCAGCCTTCTGATCATTTTCACAACCCTCCTACACACCCTCTTGAACAAGTCCGTGTCTTTCATGTGCTGGGAGGCCCCGAACTGGATGCAGTTCTTCAAGTAGCGTCTCCTCTGACTTGCTGGCCATGCTGCTTTTGATGCAGCCCAGGATATGCTTGGATTTCTGGGCCGTGAGTGCCCATTGCTGGCCCTAACTTAGTTTTTCATGCACCAGCACTTCCAGGTCCTTCTCCATGTGGCTGTTTTCAATCCATTCATTGCCTAGCGTCTATCCATGTTTGTGATTGTCCCAGCTGAGGTGTAGGACCTTGCACTTGGCCTTGTTGAGTTTCATGAAGTTTGTAGGTCATTTGGTAGGAGCTCACAAAGATACCTCAGTTGCAGCCTGACACACAGTTATTCCTGCAAACATACATCAGAAACCAAGGGACTAACTTGTTACACCCTCCTTATGGTATATTTGTAAAGGATTGTATTTAACAAATAGAAGACTATCAGCCTGTTGTTAGAATTTTGCTATATCAGCCAAAAGGCTATTTAAGCTCAGTTACTAGCTCAGTTACGAGAAAAGGTATTGAATTTTTAGTAAAGTAAGTCAGTAATATGAATAGAAGTATTTATTCAAAGTATTTTGATTTTTTATCCCAAGTGAAAGAGCAGTTATTAAAAAAAAAAAATACCAACCTGTAGACAAGGAACAAAACCATGCATTTTTTGTAGCATCTTGTTGCTTTTGTCAATTCTTTTTGGAATTTTGTATGTGTCCCTGTTAAATCATACCAGCAACCACAAATGAATTAGTTCTTTGTCAAACAGATTTCTTTTATACTCCCCTCGATTAAATGGAAGTATTAACAATGATGGTGAATTTTGTTTTGAAATATAGTAGACTTTTTTGAGTTAAAATGTGAGCTATTTAGATTCTGTTTTTTCAAATGCAAAGTTAGAATACTTGTTAGGGAAAGATTAATAAAATGTGAGGCTAGGTAAGAATTAAAATAAATAATCACACTGTTGGTAAGGTAACAATTAAATACTACAACAAAAAAAAGACCAAAAATTTATCTGAAATTAAGCATATATGTCAATCAGGCAGCTGATGGTAATTCTTAGTGCTAATATGAACAAATGTTATGACTTGGCTCAATAGAAGGATGAGCTTTCTTTATGCTTTTCTTAAACAAACATTTCCCAAGTCAATATGCTTTATAGTTTGTCAAGTAATTTCAAAATTTTTCTTTACATGAACAATAAACCCTTTTATAGTTTAATTTTAATTAGAATTCTACATGAAGAGTCAATTTGTCTGACTTTTTCAGAAGTTTTTAATGTTTTCTCTGATTTGTCCAAGTCTTTCTTGTTTTTATATATTTTAGACTGAAATTACTGCTTGGGATGTGTTATGTTAGTCTATGGGTAGGGAACATGTTCAATGTCTGCCTTTTTATCACTATGTGCCCTTAAATCACTTTAATCCTTTGAGTTCTACTTGAAGCATGAAGTGTTGGGCTTGCTGAGCTGTGCTGATACCTGCTTTCGTTCCTACTTTTGAGCAGATGGGTTTTGCAGTGTGACTGTTTCAGGTTTTCTACATTTCTTTTTTTCTGGGTATTAGGCAGTGGACTCCTTGGCAGCAGATCGAAAATTTGCTCCCATTTTTCAAAAAGAAACAGATGAATGGATACAGAGGCATGTTCTACATGAGGGAAAGCAACTTGTTAAAACTCGCCTTCTCCTCTTCTTCTGTATTCAGCCATGATCAAGGATCCAAGCCTCATTCCTGAAATGGCACATATAACCATGGCTTAGGTTTTTGAGGAGACTGCTATGTTAAGAGAGCTGAGATAATGTCTGCAGAGTAGAATAATGCAAGCTAGGGAAGGCAAAATGAAAGATGTGAGTTACATTGTTGAGATGGGAATCAGCAATAACACCAGTTGGAGAATGCCAGCAGGAATCTAATACAAATCTAAAGGCAAAAATGGACTCAGCCAGACATGTCAAATCAGCATCATTAAGGATCATTTCCAGATACCAGTGAAGCCCTTTCCAACATGAATGATAGCACTTAAGGGAAAAAGGCTCTGTGTGTTTTGACTGGATGGTGATAATACTAATGCTTAGTCACATAAAAATTGTAGGTATATTTTGTGTGCATTAGCCAATAAATAGTTTAAAATGCCATATTTATTGTTAAATAAGTGCTGTATTTTAATGATATCTTAAGATATATTCTGCTCACAGGGACTTTTTGCATACAGTTAATGAAACTTGAACAAAGTGATCCGAAGACGGAGGGCTGCATGCCTTGTTAAAGACTTAAAATGCATTTTTCTTCAAAATCTGAAACTCTTTTTTTGTGGTCAGTATTATATGTTACCTGAGCTGACTGGGGAGTTTGTGTTCATAGAAGCTTTCTATAAAACTATTCTGATGGAGCTCTAAAAATTTAATGAATTAGAATTGTATCATTTGCCATACTTTTTCTCCCAGTGTAATTTGCTATCCATTGTCGTGTGATGTATATTGTTCTAGTTTAGTTCCTGTGTTGAAAACTGCTTTATTAGTTATTTTTTAAGCAATAGTGTACATTAAAGTGAAATTGAGCCATAATATTACTGCACTATCACAGTAATATCATATTCTTTCTACAGGAGGAGATGGACATAAATCTGTCAATAGCAAAACCTGCAAAATAAAAGTACAAATCTAAACCATTCTGTTGATGTGTTTTTTAAGATCCCAGGTCTATCAAACAGCTAGCCTGCATATATTGAATTTACCTTTGCTGTAGCAGTGAAGAAATCAATTCTGTGGTTTTGCATGTAAGTGTCATAAAAATCAGATTTAGTATGTTATTGGGCTCATTTGGAAAGAATTGATTGATTATTTACATTGCATTTGAAAAAATATGTGAACGTAAAAAGCAGGTGAAGTAATGAAGGAGATAATTCTGAACTCCACAAAGCCATCAGGACATGGTCCAGGACAACTGGCTGTAGGTTGCCCCACTTGAGCAGTAGTGTTGGATCAGATGACCTGCAGAGGTCCCTTCCAGACATTTTGTCATTCTGATTCTGTGAAAATACAAGGAATCCAAGTGGTCTCCTATCACTACATAAGTGTTTTCAAGTAAAGAAGGATTGATTTATTTTTTTATCATCCTTGCACGTGTTCTAGTGACAATATAGGAAACTCATCCTATGTAACATTGGTAGACTGGACAGGTTCTGGAGAGGTTTTTTGGTTTTGTTTTTTTGTTTTTAAAAACCCTTATGAAGCAAGACAGAAAACCTGAATTTAATTAGTCTAGGAAAAAAAAGAAGCTGAGGAGGAAATATGGACTTCTCAATATAGAGTAAATTAGACAAAGTTCTGCCAGGAATAAATCAAGTGCAAAAAGACTTTACTGTATCATCTCCCTCTTCTCCAGACCTAATTTTCTTTGATTTTAACTAATTTCCTTTGCTCTTCCATCTGAAAGAAGTGCATCATTGTTGAAGATCAAAACTGATTTTTGACGATAGAACCTTAAATCTTGCTCTGGTTAATGATGGTAGTTCCCCTACGTTTGCCTGGAGATTAGGAAGAGGGCACAAGTGCATGTTGATTCCTGGATGATAGGTTTCTGATACTATTCAGTATATGGGGCAGGGTGAATCTTCATTGTCAGATTTCATGGTTAAAACTGTTTTCCAGTAGAAGCTATTGCAGATGTTATCTAAAATTCTGCTGTGCTGGCAGCAAATACCTTTTTTCTGCTTGGTCTGTGTCATTTTGAAGAGTAACTATACAATCAGAAATACTCCTGTTGGCCATGTCATGGCTGGATTATGTCTTATTTAAATGTGTCTAAAAATTGTATTTTTAATAGAGCATAGTCACGTAGACCTCCTTTATAATTAACTGGGCAAGCAGGAACTCCAAAAGAGCAGTATATCCCATTTTAAAGGCCATCTGATACAGATGGAATGAATTGTCTTCTTTTCATGCTTGTCTGTTCTGATGAATTGGGTGACTGGACTAGATAAACCTATGTTTTAGATTGGTGAAGTTAAGCATGATGAATTTAACATGTAGGCTACTATACAAGCAGACAAACAGTGAATAACTTCAAGTTATTCTGAGGGATAATAATTGCATTGTGAATAAATTTTTGTAAACACAATAATAAATTGTGTTATTAGTTGGAAAATAGGAGTGAGCTGTACATACAACCGTATGCAGATTCCACAATAATCATATGTAAAATAGATTAGGTGTTTCAGAAAAAGTCAGAAAGATGTAAGAGTGACATAATAACTTGAAGGGACTTGTTGATTTCTATGCATAATAAGGCACACAGGGAAAGAACATTTGAATTGGCTCCTGGTTTCTAGCAATATTTCTGTTTTCAGTCATCTTTGTATTTTGGGCAGTATCCTGCTTCAGTATTGATTTCTATTGTGTGCTGGAATGGCTTAATATCTTTGTACTGGCCTATAAGAAGATACCTCTCTGCTCTGTTTTACTGCTAAGGAGTAAGATGGGAAGTTTTGCAAGGAAAAGGAGAACCAGATGGACAATAAAAATGAAAGGTGAAAAGGCATAATAAAAAGGAGGAAAAAAAGAATAATGGAGATACATGATAATGGAACTTACATGATAGGATAAGGCAATGACTAAAATCTTCCCATTACACAGATTGTTTCTTGGCGGTACATTGTGAATAAGCCAAACGCAGAGTTTCTATTCAGGTTTTCATGGATTACTATAATGATCTCTAAGGTGTATGTAGAGAAGACTTGGTAATTAGTACATAAGTCTCTGCCTTGGCTTTATAGAGAGGAATATTAAACAGATGGGAGCAAAGCATACATGACTCTCCAGATTGGTTATATACTTTTCAGAAACCTCACTTGAATGAGGAATGCTAAAATGCACTAATAAAAGTTTATGTCCTGGAAATTCTTATCTTACCCTTTACTTAGCAGGTATATGACACCTCAGATTATTTCATAGAATATTAAATAATCTTTGTCTGCAGAGTATCACACATTTAGAAAATTTTTCAGTAACATATCTAGCCAGAGCTTGGCATTTGAGCAGATAAGATCTGCTGTTCTTTTTCACGTTACTTAGTATACTGTATTCTTATGTGTTTCACTACTATCTTATGTTGGTCCCACTGTGTGTATTTAGGACCAGAGCATCCTACATATTTTCACTATTTCCTGCTTCATCTTTTCAGACAAAAAAGAGCAAAACACTCTTCATGTGTCAATCTATTTTCAGTTTTTGACTCTACATAGAGTCATAAAACTTGTCTTAGATTTTATGTCTACAGCTATTTTTGTGTTTTGTGTTCATGGTCTGTAATCTTATTACTTGGGTTTGAATTTATGAAGCCTTCTCACTGACCCCTCAGTTTCATGTGCTTTGTTATCTAAGATCTTCTGTATTTCTCTAACTCAGTTATTCATATAGTGGCAGGGGTGGTTTAGGTTAGATATCAGGAATAGGTTTTTCACGCAGAGGGTGGTTGAGCACTGGAACAGGCTCCCCAGGGAAGTGGTCACAGCATCAAGCCTGTCTGAGTTCAAGAAGCATTTAAGCAATGCTTTCAGGCACATGCTATGGGCCAGGAGGTGGACTTCGATGATCCCTGTGGGTCTCTTCCAACTCAGGATTATTCTATGACTCTCAGATTGCAGCTTCGAAACATTTTTATTTTTTCAAAGGTTGTCTTTTGTGAGTTTTCTCCTCCATTTTAACACGAGTGTATAAATATCCTGCTGTTTAAACTTTTCATTGTTTTCTATTAATGTTAAGAGAAACTTCTTACAGCCTTCTTGGGAGTTGACCCAGCACTTTAAATGTTGTCAACATTAAACTTTCATATTTGTGCAAGTAAGATAATAATCTTACTTGGGTGAAAAGCCTAAAATAGTCTGAAATAAGACAGAGTTAGCAAAAATAAGGCTAGGAGTTAACAAAAGTTTGCTTATTTTCTTTAAAGAAGTGGAAATGTATTAATAGAGCAAGATATTTTGGAAGGTGTTTTTAGAACATAATTTCTTCATGAGAGGCAAGCATGGGCTTTAGAAACATGATGAAGATTCAGGTGCTTTCTGAGCTGTATATATACCAAAGATACCACAAGATACATTACAGTCATTTTATACTTTCATTGGCAACATCATTTTAAAGTGACTCAAGTTTAATGTGATAATCGAATTAATGATGCACAAATGTAGGAAAGACATTCAGGTGGTTTTTCAGAAGACTAGTTATAAATAAGCCTGTTTAGGCAGAGTACAACAACTAAATAGGAGTTCCTATTTATACTTCCTCAAAGGTGGTAGTGGTTTTGGTTTTTTGTTTTCATTTGTTTGTTTGTTTAGAGTTTTGTGTTTTGTTTGGTTTTGTTTGGGTTTTTTTGATGTGGTTTTGTTGTTTTAATTTGGTGTTGTCGTTTGTGGTTTTTTTTTAAATATCGTCATCTGCTTCACTATGAGACAAATGTCAGCTTCTATAATTGCATGAGTTTGTTTCTTTATATTCTGGACACTTGTTTTTGCAATATTGTTAATTACATCTGCTGCTAAAATAAAATTGTTATGCATGTTGCTTCAGGAATTGGTCTCTAGGCCTCTCTAATTTCCATGCTGAGTTGATTTAATAATTCAGATGAACTCACTGAAGTGGCTGGTATACTGTGACAGTGACAATGAGAGTCAAGAGAACTAATTAAAGTTAGGCAAATCAGACTTTTCTGGTGGTAGTCCATTTTGTACATCTTATGAAATTCCTAGAGTAACTTCAAAGAAACCATCAAGTATCTTACTTTTAAGGATTTTATCTCAGTTATCACTGGTGCCAGAATATAATAGAAAATGTAGCTGCAAGTTTTTGTTACTGCAAATTTTCTACCTTTTAAAAAGGTCTATTCTCTGCTGGCAATCATTTATAGTTTAGGTAAAACCTGGTTTTTAGGTAAAACCTCAGTAGTTAAAGGTTAGAATTCTGTTGAGAGATTGATGATTAAATTTGAGTGCCTACTTATAGGTATCTAGGACATTAGTTGTTTAAAGTCCTGTGATGTACAGCAGTGTCTTAGTCTCTCTCAAAAAATGCCTGTGCCAACCATCATTAATTTTTTGTTGAAAAGTCACATAGTATGTAATTGAATTTGTGTTCTAGACAGAACCTTGAGCCTTCTACTTTTATTAGGGTATTTTAAAAGTAGCTAACTTAGCTAACAATCCCTTTTTTCAAGAGGGATTGTTTTGAGTTTTCTTCCTGTTTACACAGTTGTAATCCAAAATTTTGGATTTTAACAAGTTGAAGAGAGAACATCTGTGGTTACTTAGTCAAACAATTTTTATTTATATCTATAGAGCTCAAGATGAACAAAAGGAATATTACTTCAGAATGTAAAGAGCAAAGGAATGGAAATTGTATCAAATATAAGGACTTTTGAATGATAGTGAAAATAAGTATTCCCTGGGATGTGTTTCTAATATTTTGTGTATCTTTCTGTTCCAAACATTGTTCCAGAGTTGACCAGAATTTTAATCTGAGTGGAATAACTTGTAGTAAATTTTTCACTTACTTTTTACTTTGATATGTTGAGGGTGGAGAAAACTTTACGTAGCCTTCAATTTTCTCACTTTATTTGCAAGGGATCCATTTTTGAATGTTATATTGACATCATTAAAACCAGCTTCCTTAATTTGCATTGTTCCTAGTGTTTTCTTGCATAAAAATGGTTGCAATGTTTTTTTTTTTCAAAACTATCTAAACCGTATTTTTTCATTTAAAATCTCCTAAAAATTCATACATTTAGCTTAAAACTCTTTTATTCAGAATCAGTTTTTCTTTCTGTTTCATTCAGTTTAGATTTCTGTGTATCTGGTTTTCCCATACACATCTCAACAGCTTGCAGATTGGACTTTTAAGAACTTTGTATTTATGGAGGATGTGGTGAATGAAGCAAGAACTGCTAGCATGTGATACGCTGTCATGCCATACCTGTGCAGTAGATCAGTACTTTCCAGAAGAGTCAGCTCTGTTGCATATTACATGTAATACTGCAGTTTCCCAAACACTGAAGTTGCAAGAGGCATTTTTCTTGGCTCACTGAACATGAAACCACCCAGTAAATCATACTGAACTGGTTAACTGGCAGCCATTTGGAATGTTTTGTTCTGTTTCTTTTGGGGGGTTGTTGGTTTTGTTTGTTTGCTTGTTTTCTGAGAAGATTGTAAACCAGATCAGTTCCATAATTTGGGTCTTCAGAGAGCTCTACAACTGATCTGTCATCCCATTTAGACTGGGATGTTCAAGAGAAAAAGGTGAAGGCAAAGGGCTGCAGGATTGTCTTCCTTTGATGCAATGCTGGATGACGTTAGATTAGTTTGTTCTTGAAGTCACAGTACAAGTCTGTGACACAAATGTACTAGTTGTTTGGCACTTAACATGCACATATGCCTACACATGTGTACATAGGAGGTTTGGTGCTTGAAGAGGACATGGAATTCCTTGCACATAATAAACATTTCTGTCTAGGCTTTTCCAACACAGTGGGAAGGGACTTTAATTTTGCAGTGAAATCTTCAGCTTGATATATTCTTTTGGGTTTGAATTTTAAGCCACAGTTCTGCTAGACATTGGTACACATAAGTCTACTGACAGAAAGTTTTGGTATAGTTGATACTGGATTTCTTGCTTGAGATTTTTTGATATTTATTACAAGAAATGCAGTGGATTATCTTCCAGAAAATATTGCTTATTCTCTTTCCCTGATTAACTTGGATTATTATTTAATCTTTCTTCTAGATAATACATTCTAGAGTTCATAGTTCACGTGACTCAGTAGCTAAAAGTTTCCACCTTGATTTATGTTACCAGTAAAGTTTTTGAAAGTTTTTTTACTTTAAAAACATCAGATTACTGTATTTCCCAATTAGAAATCCTTCCCTCTTTGGGTTTCTATGATTTACAGAATATTAAATAATAAATGATAAAATGAGCTGTAAAAATTTATTTCCCCCCTATTATTAGTAGAGAAATGAAAAGTTCACTAACAAAATTTGTACCAAATCGTTAATGTTTTCAGTAAACTATTCATTTCAGGAAATTTGGAAACTCTATCACTGATATTTTGAACTTTACTGTCTCATGGATTTTTTTTCCAGCTGATGTATTTATTTTGCTTTTTTATCATAAATTTTTAGAAAAAAAAATCTTTTGCAATTTGTGTCTCACAATGAAATGTCAAGGTTTCTGCTCCGAGTGTAGTTTTTACTTTAGACTTTGATTTCTACTTTTGTATCATATTGCATTTAGTTTTTGAAACTTCCCTTTCCAGAAAACCTGCTTTTATTTTTTTTTTGACAATTTCTTTTTCCTTGTTGTCACTTAAGGGTTTTTTTCAGTGTTTCATGAAGATAAAATTCTCTTTTTTTGCATCCATGAACAGAAGAGCTGATACACTTAGCTTCTCTTTCCCTTGGATCGTGGCTAATCACTCTGTATCATGGACAATAACAGTGAGCATAATTTCCTAGTGTTCATGATGTTTTAATTGGGAAAGAGAAGACATTTTCCATGCTTTTTACTGCAGTGGGTAGTACTCGTTTTCATTAGGAATATTTCTGCTCTCTGTGTCAGCATTACAGGAAAGTAAAAGGTAAAGTGATTATCCCCCTTGACATTTAAAGACATCTGAAAAAGTAAGAGTTGAAAAATTATGTTATGTGATGAAAAAAAAAGGAGACAGGGTAGGTTGTTTATATAATCTGCGTATGGAAGAAGGGACCAAGTATCACATGTGCTTCATCTCTCTCAAAAAGCGTTTTGTTGGAGTAGCCTGTATGAAACTATTGATGATGGTGAGTATAATGATAATAACTTAAACTTTCACTCCTTTTATTTATTTCCAAAATTAGGGTAAACTATGAATCTTTATCAGGATACATATATTTGGGGACCATATATAAAAACATTAGGACAACCAGTACTGAAATAAATATAAGAATTTATCAAGGTCCAAAATAGTACACAGTGATGAAAGCATCTACAGTAATAATTAAACGGGATTCCTCTGAGATTTCTTACACTTTTTTCCTGAATGGCTGGTGTACTAATCACAGTGTGAGAAGGATTAAGGCTAGACATGACACAGCTACTTAAATGCTGGCTATAAGACACTCTTCGCATAAAAAAGACAAGTGTTTATACATTTAAGGTACATATTTTCACTAAATCAATCCTAAAAAAATGGTGCTATGTGGCAATATGATGACTTTGTAAGGTACTATTATGGTCATTCCTAATTCAGTGGAATAGTTTAAGGTTCTCTGTCAGAACTCTAATTTTTTTCTAGCACTACTGTGTTTAGTTTATTCATCACAACAGCTCAAGGGGAAACTAAAAGAGAAGATGTAATTCATCTTAGTGGTAAACACTTGGTAGGACTTGATAATGCAAATTGATTTAAATTTTGTAGTGCAAGTACACAGATGAGCCTGTGGTACCAAACAGTTTAACTCTCTCACAGATAAAATGTAGTTGAAAAACATGTTTTGAGAAAATGGGCTTAAACAGGCAAGTTGCTTTTTCATGTTGTGCAATCCAAACTGAATGCATTTTAGTGTTCTGAGGTTGCAATTAAACATGGTTAGAAGCTACAAAAATTTGAGAATTTTTTATGGTCATCACAATTCAATATGGATGGTTGAATTTTACTGTCAGTTATGGATAGATCATTCTGTGTTGTTTACTAGGAAATGATGCTTCATGCTGTGTCAGTTTTTGCTGAAATGAATGTAAGAATTCACTAAAAATACTGTAAACAAATGTCAGATCTTCTTCAAAATAGTCTCCAAGTAGTCTCTGTGCAGGACAGAGTTAAAAAATATGTAGAACTTCTTTGCCAGAAATCAGATTTTCCTAGGTTTTAAACGTATTCAGTAATTTTCAGTGATATATCAAGGTAATATATGCCAAGTCTCAGAATTTAGTAATTTTCTAATGTCTTTCTGCATTATTTAAACAAATCCATGATGTGCTATACTTTATACATTTTCCATTTCTGTTATTTCTTAGGTGGACATCTTCTCCCATATTAAGGTCTGTTACTTTATCCCTTACTTGAATGCACAAAGTTTGAAAATAGGTTCTCAAGTGCATATTGTATTATCTCTAGGTTCTATACCAAAATTCAGTTAATTTAGCCCTCCTCTTCAAAAAGTATCTCATCGCCCTACTGTGCTTAACTATACATATTAGCTGAATTTGAAATAGCAGTTCAAAAGTGAACTTTACTGAAAGCATGCTTTGTCTTCTCTCTTTTACATTTGTCATAACTCAATTACTGAAAGGCATCAAAATGTATAGAATTACTGATTACTCTTTAAATGTAGCTAAGAACAAAACTCTTTTTGCAGTAGTCACAATTAAAATTCTGAGAATTTTCTAGCAGGGTGCATTGAGGTGTATTTTCTGTTGTGGGTTTTTTGGTTGATTGGTTGTGTTTTTCGGTGTGGGGTTTTTTTTGTTGTTTTGTTTTCGTAATGCTGCAGAGTTGTTAATAGTTTCTTTATCAAAAAGCTGTAAGTTTGCAAAATAAATCAATCGGAAATGCAAAGAGCTAGTAGTAGCCTTAGGTAAATCACAGAGGGCACAGACACTGTATTGTGTTCTGCCTCGGGGTAATAGGAGGCAGAACAAAGTTCTTAGTAGGAGGCTCTCTCGAGATAATCAGTTGCTGCAAATTTGGGAGATTAATTTATACACGTGACTGAGGGAGAGCTCCAGGAACTGGAAATTTACTAAAGGTATCTGAGATTCATTAGGGTTAAGAGAAGTAGCTTTTCTGGAGAGAAGTTATATGAGATATATTCTGAAAATGCAGAAACAAGAAGCAGGACAGATGAGTGTTGGAGCCAGTCATTCCATTGTAGAAGTTCCATACAATTTACATTCTGGTGTGTGCAATTAATTATTTTATATATATTTTTCTATTTTGTAGTTTTGCTTAATATCTTGAAACTACCCATGATTGAGATTTCTCATGAGATGAAAGTTAAAGGTCCCATTCTATATGGCAATTGGTTCTGGATGAACCGAAATCTCATAAAAGCCTTAGAGGGTTAGGTAAAAGCAGTCCAGAAGGGCAAATTTAACCATCAGTTTGAAGCAACAGTTCACCTTTAGTCAGAAAATCAGTTAACATAATTTTAATTTGTGGTTTTAATCTGTAAATTAGCTGCAAATTCTTTGTGGTTCTAAAATACACATAGTGCAACCTTGAGGCGACAAAGAGAGTGAGTGGGTGAAATGGTTCATTTTTGATTTTCAGTTGCCTTGTTCCATGGAAATAGAGCAATTTTGTTCTGAATACTTAAGAGAGAGCCAGGAGATAGCTTGGATACAGAAAGGCATCTATATTGGCAAGAGGAGTAACAAGGAACAGGCAGGCACTTCTCAGAACTGCCATTTTATCTAATTACTTTTGCCAGGTATAAATATTCTTTTGCCCTTTTTCAGGACTAATGTCTAGTTGGAACCTCCATTTCAGGAGGCAATAGATAGGCTGTTGGACTACATCAGGAAATTGCCCAAATCAGAGGATCCTAGAGAAACAAAAGTCACCTACAAAAAAGAATGCTTCTCTCAGCCCCAGCTGTTATGAGTTATCCTTCATATGTTTGCTATAGTCATGCTGATATATTTTAAAATATTTTTAAAAGTTTTCAGTCTATCATGTTTAAATGAAGTAATCTTGCCTCGAGGAAGATGTCGAGGAAGGACAGATTAAACTCTGCTGTCTCTTGCTAGTGGCTCAAGTGAGCTGTGAACATTACTCCAAGATCACAAATTCACTTACTTTCTTACAAAACACAGTCTTAACCGGACCCTGTTCTTATCTATTCCTACTGAAAGGCTTAATTTTCTTATTCATGAAATAAATATTTAATTGCAACCTTATGGCCATAAAGTGAATTCTCTGCATATTTTTTTTTCTCTGAAGAAAATAACAATTTTAGAGTGGCCAACATTTTTTTTCTTTATGCATAACTAATGCTCTACAATGCATAACACTGAGACACATTATGTAATACTTGCTTCTTCATATAGTTTTAGTCCATAGTAAATGTTAAGTAGAGTTAAAGATGCATGAATAATCATAGACTTTTGCATTATTTTCTGTGTGTTATCTCACACATTCTGTATTTTGCCATTGTATTAAATTTCCTCATTAAAAACCAATGTCCTGTAAATCCCACAAGGCAAATGTAATGTTATCTGTAGCATAGAGTGTATTCAAACATCTGTTTATTGCAGACTACTGAACCACAGAATGTGGTTCTGATGTCCAGATATAAAATCATCCTGTATAGACTGATCATTCTGTCTGGACTTGCTTCAGTCTGGACTTGACTTTAAATGAAGTGCAACCAAAATACTTGAATAGTGGATCTCATCTCTTTCTTTATATGCCTGTATACACAAATTAGTTGTGTTATGGTTACAATTATTGTCAGCTGTGCCAAGAAGTTGATTAAATTCTGAGTATTCCTTAATTTTCATATTTATTTTGATCACCTATTGAAAAATATAACTTCTTCAGATTTTATTTTCAAATGCATACTGTTGATTTGCTGTCAACTTAAGACTAAGTAATTAATTCTTGCAATTAAAATCCTCTCTCATTACATGAAAAGTGCTGTTGTGAATATACAAAACCACAACCAGTAAATGACTTCTCTCCTCTGGCTGGTTGTTAGGTTTAGGAGAGAGAAAATATCCCATCTGCTAAGATTGAGGATGAAATCAGTATGACAAGACATCAGTGTGATGAAATACCAGACTTGGTTTATATTTTACAGCTTGAATGGAGTCCTAGGAAAACAACACCAGGCCCCAAAATTCATTGAGATAAAAATAGTTGGAGGCTGGGAGAATATGGGGTCAAGGAAGCATGATATAGGCTTTCCCTGTCT
Organism: Lepidothrix coronata; assembly: GCF_001604755.1. Lineage (NCBI taxonomy): Eukaryota > Metazoa > Chordata > Aves > Passeriformes > Pipridae > Lepidothrix > Lepidothrix coronata. The sequence goes on from NW_016690243.1 coordinate 3,185,607, forward strand.
TAAACACTTTTGAAGGCAGTTCTTTCTCTAACTGCTGTCAGAGGTGGGATGCCAGGATACATGAAGACTTTGATCAGGTTCAGTAAGACTGGTTTTATATTTTACAGTATTTAGGAGAAAAAAATGATTGTTTGAAGACTTATACCTTCCTTTTTCTGCTTGTTTGCACAAAAGGTTTTAGTTTGTGTATTTTAAAGATCCTGGACAACTGATGAAACAGTTATGCTTCAGATAGGAGAATTATTTATCTGATGTTGTATCCATGCACAACTTGTCTGAAGAATGGGGTTTTTACTTCTAATAAGGTATTTAAAAAAAAGAAGTGTTGTGCTTCTATTCAGTCTTTTCTTTCTCTCTCTCATTTGTTAGAGCATGGCAAGACAGGGGGTTCAATGGGGTGTCCTTGTTCCGGTGGGTAATTCCTGTCAGAGGAAATGCAAATGAAAAGGGTCAGAAAATGGCTTGTATTCACTTCCTGATTTGAAATGTAAATGCACTGCTGAAAGTCTACCACTGGAGACAGGAATCAAACAGCTTTATGAAGTGCAGGGTAACAGCACAAAGTATCTTTTGAGAGACTGATTTGTAAACTGGAAATGCTGTTTGAGAGTGACAGGCAAGTGCAGTCCGTCTCCTCTAGAACTGTATGGCGCAGTAAGCCAGCTGAAAAGGGATCTACAAAACTTGGAAAGAAGTGCAAAAGCTAAGGTTAAATATCATCTGGTAACTTAGTCCTTTCTCTCTTTGCTGTGTTAGAAAATACAGACATGCTTTTTTAAATCCACAACCTGTTCTCTGTCACAGTCATTTGAAGCACTGATGTGCCCTGGAATGAAAACCTCTAGCAGGATGTGAAATGCAGTTGGAGAAGTTGGAAAGGAGTTCATTCAGTAAATAGCAATGTTACCACCTGGGAATTCAGACTATCTACAAGGAGGAATGGAAAAAAATAGTTCCCATGGAAAGACTGAAAGGAGATTGGGGTGTGGGGGTTGCTTTGGAACTGCCAACTCAGAAGCAAACCCTGGGACTGACTGCGTACTAAGTTTCTTTCCTTTCATGCAACCACCCATCAACCAAGTTTCAAACAAAAATTTTAGATGAATTATAATATAAAAACTGCTACTTTAACATTATAGGTTTAAAAATTAATAAGGGAGTTGGCCCGAGATATGCTAATAGCTATTTAGAAAGTAATTTTTATTAGTGCAATGCAGTAACGTAGAAGGAGTTCAGGACTACAAAATTCTACCAGAAGGTTTTGTATCAAGTTACATGATTTATATTCAATCTGTACATCTGCATACAATATCTGTATACCTCTTTGAAAGGAGTATACATTAAATGCTGTTTTAAAAGGTCAACTATAACGAGACAAGAAAATAAAGATGAATATCATGAACGTGGATGCATGAGTCATTAGTCACTGACTGATAGAAACAGTGAAAAGGTATTTTAAACTAAAAACATTCTTTGCTTTTTTATTAATGCTTTTCAATTTAGTTGTGGTACAACTGTACTGTAGTCATATTTATACTAACACTCATTATAACTCCTGATTTCTCATCATGCTTACTTCTTCTTAAGTTGGTGACCATGTATTGTGGATGTATTTGGGATTTGCCTTTTGTACTCTTGAGGAGCTGACGGTGATTATGATCTTTTATCTCTCCATTCTATCCCCCTTCCTTAGGATGTACTCACTATTTCTTATCTCCTTTCCCGGGTCACTTCACTCTTTACCTTTCACCATCATCTTTTAATGGTTTGAGTCTTTAGATCTTTGGTTTATCTACAGTAGACTGTCCTTCATTTTAGCCTGTTCCTTTCTAATTGGCGTGTGCTATGAAGTTGCATGTGGAGAGTCTTTAAGACCAATTTATGTCATTTTCACTAATACATCCATATAGATGTTGTTTTGTCATTCCTTTTTGTTATTTCCTTCCACTCCCCTACGTTCCCATTAATTCTCCATTTGTATCAGTATTAACATTTCTATTGCAAATCTCTAGAGCTGTATGTTTCTCTTGGAGTGTGTTTACTTTAACTTTTTTATACCTCTATATCTGTAAAACAACCAGGATACTAAAATTTAGAGAATGCTGTTGCAGTTAATGTTAAATGGCTCAGCTGTTAATGTAAATGAAATGCTGACATACTGGGTCAAACATGATATTTTATCCAAGGACAATATTTAGGGTCATTGGTACCTGTAAAATCAATGGAATGATGAGGAAAAAAATAGAACAGAAACATATTCCTGTCTCCCCAAAAAGTTGTGTAATATAATGGTATATCGATTTAAGAATATTACTGAAAGTGTCCTTTTTTTAGCTGTAATGAACTTCTTTCTAATCCTTGATGAGTCTTTGGGTCTCAGTTGAGATGAAAAGAGACACTGAATCTATGAATATTTTTGCTTTGTTTCTCCCCTGCTTCTAGCAACGTATGGAACTAGTTCTCCAGGATCAGTAAGACCATTGAAAGACAAATTTAGTTGGGTTGTTAATGGCCGCAGGAGGCTTCAGGGATTTCCAAAGCATGGATGAATCTCAAAAATCATCTTCTGCTCTCTTGAATGGGTCCTTGCAAGAATAGCTGTGCTTTGAAGCATTGTTTAATCATCATCTTATGCGGCTGGCTGTGTTTCCTGCATACTGAAACCACTGGCTAGGTGAGAGGGCAAGGCAGCCGTTCTGCACCTGAAAGTATGATCCCAGGTTTTCGTATTTGAGTGTGCTAACATAGACACATGCCTAATCTGTGCAAAGCCTTTTTTGCCTGACAGATATTATGGATATGGAAGGCGGAGGCATGCCTTTTCAGATACATATTCATATTTTAGACAAAACTAAAATGGTTTCGGAACAGCAATAGCTTCTAATTTTTTCTTCATTAGCGAAGTCAGAGTCTATCTATTCTCTTTTGTAAAAAATACCGTAGACTATTAAAAGTATCAAACTTCTGTGCATTAGTAGATCTATTGTAACAGTATTTGTGTCACATATTTCTTATTATGTTTCTTAATTTTAAATAGAGACAAGAAGTTGAAAAAGCTACATTTGTGTTTTGTTTTTAGCTAGATTGAGCACACTGTCTGAGGAAAAGTCGATATGAAAAAGTGCAGGCTTCTGTGATCAGCTTCAGCAGGGGGATGACATTTTCCCCCTCTTTCCAATTCACTAGTTGAACTGTGTCCACAAAGAACAACTTTTTTGTTTGTGTTTTAAATCTTGGTTTGTAGTTCAGCTGCTAATCTGCAGTTGCTCATCATCAGGTCCTGGATTCTGTTTGCACTTAACACATTGTTAAAATGATCACCTTGAAAACAATTGCACAGATGTAGGGGATATAAGCAATTTTATTTTATTGAACTGGAACAAAGTAGGACTATTAAAAGATGAGGGAAACTCTTAAACTGGTGTTTCTGGGTACAGGAAGTTTTGAATTGAAGACTGATTATTGCATGAACTGCAACCCCTTATTGACTTCAAAGAATCTCCAAGAAACTGAATTAGTTATTCAATATCATGTCCATAGACTACAGAATTGAGAGGTCATGATAGAACCTCTGAATCAGTTCTTTGAAGCTGGAGTCTTATTTTTTCTTATTTGACCCATGTCTAGCACATGAGTAGAATTATGTAAAGCTCAATATGTAATAAGAAGTAGGCAATGTTATGAATGTATAACACACAAATATTTAGTTGTCAGGAAAGAAGCATTTTTATATTTATGACAGGTTAGTAGGATTTGTCATCATCATCGTTACCTGCTAAGAATGGATAAGGGTGGCAAATCTACCTAACTGTTAGGATTGACCAATCCCACAAGATGTCTTTCATCTTTCATGTCTGGAAATTATAAAATGCCTTATTTAATCCCACAAATTTATACCATAGTTTGTTTATATTTTAATGCTAATCCGTCTCAAAAATGCACTGTTGTATTTTAGCAAATGTTGAATAGATTAATATACAATGGTTGTATATAATTCTTGCAATCGATATTTTCCATATAAAGATAATATTAAATAACTTTGGAAACTACCTCATAGTAATAATAATTATTTGTCTAATTATAAAATTCTTCTTTCCATATGCTTGGTTTTGAGAAAATATATATATATATTAATAAATTATCAATATGTTCTTTCAGGTGATAAAGTACACTACTAAAGTAAACTTTAAATATGGCTACCTGGATGTTTCTGGAGTTAAGTATTTGCTTCATATAATCAATTGGTTCACAATTAAGGATATGCATCAGTGAAGACAAGCACATAATGAAGATAAAGAATGGCTGTGGAGGCTTCCTGATCTTAATATGAAATAATTAATTTAATTAACCCAAATATAGGAAGCTCTGGCAGTTATTAAAAGGCTTTGAAATCTAAGCAGACTTTTGTATATCAGTGACCTGAATTTAGTATGATATATTACAGATGCTTTCAGATTTTTTGCAGAAGGTTTGGCTATAAAATTCAGTAGATCAGCTGCCATCAATCAAATATATTGATGCATGCTTGAAGAAAGTCTGTTTCCTTCAACTTCCAGCCACAAGGAGGCTTTGGGAAGAAAGGTCACCCCATCAGTGGAATTGCATTCATAGATTTTTAGCAAAATAGGACTGGAGAGACTGTGAGAGAACATGTAATTAATGTTTACTGAAACTGTGAGGTGTGCCTCATTAAGTCCAAAAGACTCCTTATATGTTGAGCTGTGTACACTGACAAGGCATAATGGACACTAGTTCTTTTTGAATTACAGGTAGAAGAAAATAAATTTCTTATGTGCCGAGTCTCTTTAGAACAAGTCTTGCCAGTGGCAATCAGTATACAAATAATTAGAAGTTTGTCTTATCTGATGTATTAGAGGCAATGACATTGAGATCATTAAAGATGAGATCCATTGTAAGTTGCTCTAGACATGTAAAGTAGTCATCTAGGCTCCTGTAATACTCAACAGGGAGAAAATACTACCTTCAGGTGTTAGTTCATTACCCTGTAAGATTGCTAAGTAAAGCTTCATGAATAATTTCAAAGGTATTTATCCTTTTCTTCACTGACTGAAGTTGGGATTTAGACTTATAGCATAAACCATGAGTTGACTTCAGATGCTTAAGGTCAGTTGAGGTGAATCGCCATGTGCTTTAGAAGTTGTTGTTTACAAAACATCCATGAAGCCATAGTAACCGTAGTATAAACAGTTATATTGTGATGAAGTTTATATTAATTTTTTTTTATAATAGGGATTCTGGATTTATATGTGTATAGTAACATTGCATGCAAACAGTATATGTGTATAGTTATATGTGTATAGTAACACTGCATGATTTATATGCCAATTTGAGGATATTTTCAGTATCATCTCTACATCTTTGGGGGATATTCTGACCATGAAAGTTTTGAGTATGTGTTAGGAAAGTTCCCACAATTAAAAAATATTGTTATATCCGGTTTTAAATTTGTATCAACTGCTATTATTTTTTTCAGAAATTCATTGTGGTGAACAAGAAGTGATGATGGATCCTTAATAAACTGTTCTACAAGTATGCTTCTAACAATTAAAACAGTTTCATAAAAGATAATTTCAGACAGGCTAATTTGGCAGCCAGTGCTTCCTCCTTATAGAGAACTTACACATTATAGAGAACTTCTTACACATAATGAGGAAGAGAAGAAATAGGAACCTAGACTCAAGACAATTTCTGAAAAGGTGATAGTTGTTTACTTCTGCTCCTGGCATGATGATATCTTTTATCTTCCTCAGCTGCTTTGCTTGCCAGTAAGGAGTGATAATGAAGGCTGTTTTATTTTAAGAGCTTACTGCATACCCTAAAAGGTGTGAAGATAAAAAGACTTCAGATGGAACCAGTACATTAGTCCTTTTGTAAATGGGCTGTCTTCATATTGAGGATAACGAACTAGAAATCACAGAAAATTAAGTCATAGCTAAACATTTACTAGAGCCTAGACATGAATCAGTAAGTTTGAGAGTTCCATTTCTGGCCAACACACCAAATCCTTTCTGTGATTCGATTTAAAGTGACACCTGGTTTTAGTTTTGGTGACACCTGGGTTATAGTTTTGACTGGATTTTTGCTGCTTCATAAGCAGGATATAAAGCAAATTGTGCACATTGAATTATTAGAAAAAATATAGGTTTCTGTTGATTAAAACAGGCACGAAAATGATAATGTGCCTTATTGCCAAAGGAAATTAAGGAATTTTGTAACTTCTGGCTTCCTTTACTGATGATCTCCATTTCTATGTTTGTAACATAGAATTTTGGTTAATTTCTAAACTTCCTTCTTCTGTCTAGTAGACGTATAGCCTACACTACCTCTTGGAACACCTCTGAATATGTTAGGCAGAATCACTGACTATGTTTTTGCACACCATTTTATTTCATTGTGGAGAATTCATCTTGGATAAATATAGAAGTAAAACAAGCTGAAAGGCATGTTGAACTTGCAAATGAAACAGTTACGTGGGAATTTGTTGCAGCAATATCTCCTCTGTTTAATGATAAACAGTTACACACATCACTTCCCAAGCTATCATCTTGTTCTGGCCATTCAGGATTATTTAGAACCCACCCACAGAGACACACATTAATTCTGTCCAAAATCAAACCCTTACCTGATCCAAGGAGCTGTGTACTTCTAATTTATCTGTTTCGATTCAAGTTGCAGGTCATAAATACATGCAATACTGCTTGTATTTGCTTTGTATTTTATTTACTTGGGATTTCAGGGATGGCTCTGGGATTGGGAAGACTTTGCATAGTACTTGAGTCCTTGAGTTTTGAATTACTTTTGAGACATGTAAAGGCTTCACCAATTTTCCTGCTTGAGATAGGAGGCTCAATCTGGGACTCTGACATGTCAGAAGGACTATGAGATATGCCTTTCTGATTAATATGAGGTTAATAATCTGGTCAGCAGTGTAAGGCTTATAAATGTGTATTGTGATTAAACTCCATTTCAACAGAAAATTTCAGATATATTTTCTTAAAAAGGCCAGAGGAGCATGTCAATGAAAAAAAGAGAATATATTCCAGAATGTTCAAGTGTATATTCAGATCGTTGCAAGATGTAACTTGAATTCAGACAATGATTGAAGCATTATAATGTGCATTTAAATTACAATCTTTAGATACCCTTTGCAAAGTGAAATTAATTATGCCATTTTCATACATAGTGTATGTGAAGAAGGGCCAGGTTTGGAATATGAAATTCTGACCCAGTCGATAGGCATGAACTGGTCACTACTGTCATAAACCTGGGAATTTGGGCATTTAGTCTAAAACAGCAAGGTAGCACCTGTGTCTTCTCAAGATCCTAAAATTCAGCCTTAAACTTTAATTTTTTTTTTTCTTAAGTCCACATTTCAAAAATGGAAGGATAGGTAAAGAGGGAGAAGAGGGAGTGAAGTAATACGGCTTTCACTTTCACTAATGGCTCCTACCCTGGGGGAACTTCAGCTCATCTTTCTCTGCCAGAGGAGATTTGACACCCGGGAGCACACCAGGTGCCACAGGATGTGCTGGGCTGAAAACTTCTTTTCTTCAGCAAGTTTTAGCAACATAATTGTTGACACTGAGTCACCTGAGAGGGACATCTACCATTACAAGTGCTGCGTTGGAGTCAACTCCCATGTCATCTCTTCTGAGAGCTAGTTATACGTCAAAAACTAAAGCTTGACAAACTCTTAACAGATTTGTTCCGTGTTGTCAGGGCATGCAAATCAGCCCTGAAATTAATGGAGCTATACTGATTCATACAAGCTTTAGGTTTGGTTTATTACTTCCAGGTATATCGAAGATGTTGTTAACTGTGTCCACAGATGCTCACTTCTTCTTGTCCAAATTGCTGGTGCAGCAGATAGTGCTTGTTGAATTATATTCCTGAATATGAATTTTCTTATTAATTTGCTGAATGTTCTCCTTAAATTACATGTAGAATCAGAAATTCAAAGGTAAAATATCATAAATTATGCTCACTGTTGAGATCCCACTAAGCAAAAAAGGGTTAGTGCTGCCAATAATTAGAGCAAAAGAGGACCTTTTGTCGTCTTTGTTCAAGAAAGCTAAGTTCAGTCTGAAAAACTGTTCAAATAATAGTTCCTTCATTTTCTTTCTCTTGCTTTAAGGAGAAGTTACCTGAAAAATGTGATCATATTAAATATTATGCAAAAAATTATCTAAAGATTCCTAACATTTAAAGATATCCTATAGTTTCTTCTAAACTTTTGTTTTACTTTATCTCTCCCTACTAGAAATAAGAATATTTTCATAAAAATTGTAATATATTGGGGGAAAATTAAAAATATTTTTTAATATTTTAAATATAATATTTTTAACATAAGGGATTTTATTTTAGGTGTAGCTTGGTTTAGATACATTTTTGTCGAAGTAGCTACAGGAAGTGACTGAGAGATGAGAAATTTCAATGTTTTTTGTCTTTGGGTTATTGTTAAGTAATTGAAAATATCTACTCTTGTCACTTGATATATTTTCAGGTGATGGAGAAAATGCAGTTAAGTTCGATATATTATCTTGCTTTTATGCCTGTTAAAAACTGCATAGATTTTGTATTTAAATATTGTATTTACTGAGAAAAATGGCTTTTTTAATCCACATACCTAGAAAAGCATTGTTGACCTGTGTTTGAAACTGCATATTATCTTGTAATATGTTAATGCCATAAATAATTATTCAAATTCATTGGAATTGTTCTTTAATTTGTAGGCCACCTAAAAAAAAGCCACATGCAAATTGTATGGTTCCTGATGGAAATTTTTAAAAAACCTGTAATCTAACTAATAGTCTTGAGTAATGTATAAAATATGGTTAGAAAGTCTTAGGAAAATCAGTGCTGCTTTTCATGGCAATTTTAAAATAATGCTCTTACTCAGTAAATATATTGTGACTAAGAACTAAATGTTGCTGGATTGAATCATTTGTCTTACGCCTAAGGGTTAAAAGCCGAATTTCAGATAAATATTTTTATATCCTGTGAAACAATTTGGAATTTCAGGGTCCTTGTTACCACAGCCTTGGATAGATCCTAGTATTGTATTCTCTACCAAGAAGCTATTTGACATATGCAAAACAGCTGCCAGTTCTTTATAGAGAAGAAAAGGGCTGTGTGAAGGCTATGTGAGGTATGATGCTGGGTAGACATCAAATGTCATTTGAAGGGAGCAAGTAGGGAATTGTTGGAGAAGGATAGAGCTGTGAAGGACTCTGCCCTTTGCAGCTGTGAGTCTGTGCTGCAGTGCAGGATGATGTGATGCTTCCAGAAGCAACAATATATAATATATGCCTCTGCTATGATATCTTTGATGGACTTAGGTCGTATCCAGGTATTATCATTAGAAATTACGCAAGGTAATTTTGTAAATTTTAATTCTGCAAATTTATAATAGGAAACCCAAACAATCTGAAACTCATTTCTCTTCTAAAAAATTTATATACTAAATTCCTTTAGTGAAACATCTTTAATTTTCCAAGAATAAGGTAAGTTATGATTTAATAACTTGTAGAACAAATTACCAACTCTGGCCTCCTTGATACATGTGCACTGTGTTTAAGATACTTGCAGTTAATGGTTAGTAATGTTTGAGACTGGCCAGTCCATCTGCTGGATGGGATTCTGTTTTGGGTAGAATATACAGTGAAACTGAGCAGCACATAAGCATGTGTGAGAACAATTAGATTTTCTGAAGATGTACAAAACCATTTGAACCCCCTGCCCTTATCCTTTTTCCAATTATTTTAACAAATGAGTGAATTTACCTTTCCTTTGAAAATCTGTGTATCAACATTATCTTTCCTTTTTGGGAATTTATACTATATTTCTGTGTATGTGTTTTCCTCTTGTTGAATTTAAGAGATCATAATGAGTCATATTCCATTGAATCACTATGTTTCTTTTCATGGATTATTATTGAAGTACTGGAGTGTGATGGCTGTCTCTGGACTGTTAGCTTTATCAGGATAATCTAGCTACTTAAGAAAATATTAAAATGTTATACCAAAATCTTGTAAAATACTCATGGAGCAAAGTTAATGTCAGTTCTACCTTAGTAAATAAAATATAACTTTTTAATGGTTCGGTTTTAATACCCAAAGGCAATAATCCACATTATGGACTTAATGCCCTGTGAAGAATTCTGGAAGGCGTAATAAGGACTTTGAAAACAGTAGCTTCAGGGTTGGGTTTTTGTTTGTTTGTTTCTTGGATTTTTTTTCATTTGTGTGTGGGGTTTTTTTAAATTAATTTAGCATAAAAATCAATCTGACTCCTCCCCTTAAAACTTTAATTTACTATAACTCTCCAAGATTAAGGTTTTTAACAACATGACAAACAGCATAACAGGTAATGGTTATGTCCAAAACATGGAAAGTAAAACTGGAAAATGATACTGACTAGTAACTGATGACTGAGATATCTGAAATAACTAAGGCATCTTTTTTTTTTTGTTTTAAGTAGTCTGGAGAAAGCACAAAGCTTATCTGAGGAGGGAGTCTAATATTAGAAAACTTGTCAATTTCTCCACTTAAAATATTTTTTATTTTTAGTGTTATATGGATAAAGCTACACTTATTTAATTTTGTGTAGGTTTTGTATATTCAAATAAAATTTATGTAGCACTTCATAGTACTACACTTTATGTGTAGCACATGAACACTTCACAGTTGATATATCACTGAATTAATGTTGTTTGCTTTTTTTTATTTTGAGGAAAAAACCCAGTATTTTGAATTATGTAGTTGGTGGTTAGGCCAGTTGTCTCATGGTAGTATAGAACTCAACTACTACTGCCTACATAGTTTGGAATTTCTCATGTGGTTGAGATCTTTTAGATTAAAATCAGAACATTTAGTAAGCTTGTTTTTTAATTGGTTCTGTCCTTATAAACAATGAAAATAAAATTGTTAGAGTACAAGAAACATTACTTGCTTGCATAATAAAATAAATCCAGTGTGAGTTTAATAGCTGTATGCAAAGCTACAAACATTATTAACAAGCTAATCTCAGTAATTTGTTACCATACTTGGCTCTCTGGCTTAATGAAAGCGAGTATGGAAACCAGTAATATATCAAATTTCAAAAAAACAGTTCTCCCTCCAACTGAATCACTATAAAGGTTTCTTTTAGACCTCTATACATTGTAATTTACATGCGTATGTAAGTTATACCTAATGATTGTGTAACTCCTAGTATACTTACTGTGCTTGTTAAATGCTGGTTAAAATCATTTCTATATTGCTGTACCTGTAAAGTTTTAGCACGTTAAAAATTAAATTTGCAGATGCATAAAAGGACACTGCTTGAATTTTTATAGTGTAAACTGCTGCTAAAACATTATTATGCTTAGTTTGAAAACATTCCAAATCTAATATTTAACTTAACACAAAAGTAATTGCTCTTGTTACTGCAGTAAAAGGCACGCATGCTCTTCCTTAAATTAAACTAGTAGATAATTATCTTTATTTTATGGGCAGTATAGAAATAATTTTTCTGCTGTAGACAAAAGAATATTGTAATCAGGTTTCTTGAAGCCCTACATGGTTTTGTTTTATTTATTTCCATCAACATAAGCACTTAAAAGTCTTTAAGCTAACAACAAACACCTTAATGCACTCATAGCATTGTAATTATGATTTTATAGGAATAAAAGCTTTACAGATTTTGTAAGGAGGTGATAATATCCCAGACTAATTGCAATAACTGGAAAAGAGGCCTCCTTTTGACCACACAAGCCTCTTAAAGTCTGGAAATAGCAGGAGAGGTCTTGAAGTGCAACTGTAAATTGTTACCAGTTTAACCTGTTTACTGAGCTGCATCATTTGGAAGAAAAAATAGTGAATATCTGCAGAATAGGGATGGTGGAAGGAGAAAGTATATTATCCAGAAAAGACACAGTAGAGTCTTTAAGTCCTTTCAGGCAGGGAGATAGAGATGAATACAAAGCTTTGTGTTAGGGATGAGTGAGAATTACAAAGCATCAGAATCCTAATGTTCTCTCTTGTGTTGTTTAGCATCCTTTGGAGTTTATGTTTTAGCTCTCAGAATCATCTGGGTTTTCTGATTTTCTCTCTGAGTCAGAACTGAGAGGTTTCGAAGATTCAGGGAAAGACTTGATGGATTTCTCTAGAGTTGTGTGTTTATTTAGTTAAGGGTCTGAGATTGCTGAGCTGGGCATTGTGAGAGTATGCTCCACAATGAATGTTAGTGGTGTCTGAGGGCTTGCTGTATTTTATAGCTTTCTTGGGTGTTTCAAGAAGCACCTGCTTTTATAATGATGTATATGATATTTACGTATAATAGTTTCTATACTTTCTGTTTTATGTTGAGCAGAGTGTCTAAGAATAGGATACCACTGTTTGATGTAGGAGTAATGATTATTGAATATTCTCCTAGTAATTTGAGGGAGTCCAGAAGATAAGAATGTTATCTGTGTATTTTGTCTGAATAATAAAATGGTTCCACATATAGTGTTTCATTTGTAACTTGGCATGCTGTGGATCAATCAGTATTGGCAGATAAAGTAGTTATGGGTGAGAATGGAATCAATTTGTGCTTTGGCAGGAAATCTGAGTATTAGCCTTGTTCTTACTGAAGATAGACCATGATTTGTTTGGTTTGGCCAAGGTGGTGATGGTGACTGTGGAAGAAATCTGTTGCAATCTGGTGAACCTGGAAGAAATCCAGAAAACTAAACTGTTGACCTACTAGAGGCTTGATGGTTTCTGTGAATTCCACTGATTCTTCAGTGAGAGTATTCTCTTGCATGTAGTGCAAATGTGGTAGGTTTTTCTTCCTTTTTTTTTTTAAATTTGCTTGATCTGTGAGTGACAGAACAGATTGTACACTATTTCTAGGAGCTGGTAAGGATGGGGTTTGGTGTCATTGTCAATAATATGAAGCAGGATGCAGTCTCTATTAAGGCGTGGTAGCAGATGGGGTCAATTGGTCATTGCTGCAGCTTATGATTATATAATGTCACATATTTCTTTTGACTGTCCTTGACTGTGGTTCCTAAATCAACAGACAAAAGATGAGTTTAGGAAGATCAGATATGAAGATGGACTTGTGTATCTGAAAGATTAACTGTTCGCATTATAAGATTCTAACTGAGAGGGAAAGAAACTGTGAGACATGAGCAAAGTAAATAATTCCTGAGATTGATTTTCTTTTCTCATCCTTTTACTTTCTTGGAAGAAGGATAACTTGAATTATATTTCAGAAAATTATGTTGGAAACTTCAACAAGCTGCAATACTTTACTAAGAGCAAAATTGCCTGGTGGCTACAGAATGAGGATTATAAGGGTACTTGAGAAAGAGCTGACATTAAACATCCTTCTACTTTTTTACTGAAATAACTCCACCCTCTGGAGCCTGTGCCTAGGTATTCCTGTTAGATCAGTGCTGGCAACTCCAGACAGCCAGCCATGGCAGCAAGACTGCAGATGCCACTTTCCAGAGGTAAAGCATTTTGCAGTCACAGCAGTCAATCCCCACCATGGTTGGTCCTCTAGAATGACTTTCAATATCTGCACCCTTAACTCTGATTGGTATTGACTATCAGTAGTTAAAGAGCTTAGAGTTGAACTGCTAGCCAGTGCTCTGTAAACAGTTAGAGGTTGCCTAGGGGAGGTTTAGCAGATTTTTATGTTTGAGGTATCATTTTACCTGTGTTTTGATTGAGACTGGGATGCATGTGTTTATTTATTTTCCAGTAGAAAGTCTGGTAATTTTTCAGCATTTGCAGAACTGTACAATGCTTACAGAATTTCAGAGAAGGCAGACTTACAAGATCCATGAAAAATGGGTCTTTAAAACTTCTATGTTGATTTCTGCAGTGAAAAATGGAGTTTTTCCTTATGGGACAGGAGTAGCATCACTATTCCTCTGATCATTTGAAGAGTTGAATCCTTCCCCTTTGCTTTTCTGACCTATAAGATCTGTTACTCCATTTGTGGATAGGAGGAAATAAGTTTAACATGAGATAGTAGAAAGGAAATGCTTTTCTTGGAGACATGAGTGTAGGAAGAGGTGGCTGGTAAGTAGATTGAGTGCTGTTGAGAAATGTGTGTCTCCTGACAATTGCTTGCTATGTTTTGCAAAACGTAGGCTAGAAAATTATAATTACAGATATGAAGAGAACATTTCAATCTCAGAACAACCTGAGGATAGGATTCTAAAATTACAGTTACTCAGGAGAACAGAACAAACTTACGCATTATACTCCTTTTAATGCCAAGGTCAAGGCAAAACAGAGACTCCTGTTGTAGTTCTTACCTGCCTTTATAATTTCCACCTGAAGGCAGATCTATGGACTTGTAAGGGTTGCTTAATTTACATGTGTGTTCAATATTGGGAAATAAAGAAACAGGTAGCTTCCTAAATAGCAAATAGTTGGAAATATTTTAGAAGGCAAACCCCAGATATTTTAACTACAACACATATCTCTTGAAACAAAAAAAAAGAAAAAAGGAATTGCTTTAGTAGGAGATCAGCGAGAAAAAACCTATGGAAATGCTATCTCCATATAATTGATATAAATAAATGAACTGTAGCCATTGCATCTAAAAGACACTTCTGTCTGTACATGCTTCTTCGAGTCACATCTTTACATGCTTCTTTGCTAATCAGACAAACTAATTTAAGGTTCTGATTTATATACTCATATCAATTCATAACATATAATTACCTAGTAATCAATTATAAGTAAAATAACAGGGATATCAAAATTCCCTGCAAGATGATACTGAAATCCTAATTGTGTGTGAGCATGTTCACTGCAATGTGACATGGAATCAGTGACCTTGGAGCAGAGAGGTGTTCTGGTACTCAGCAGAGCTGCAGGGAATGCTGACAGGAGGATTTGACAAGTGTGAAACATTCATTGCTGGTTGGGAATATATTCCTCAATATGTTGTGGTTAAACAAATCTTATACCAAATCCTCCCTTTCCTTGCCCCCAAAATCCCACTTCAAAATGGTTTTCTACTTTCAAAGGCTAGGTGATACATGAAAATTCTTTTGTTTATGTATACACATCTCTATGTGAAAAAGATTGAAGCGTGTGGGGGTAAAACTGCACCATAGGCACTTCTAGATAAATACTTTAGTGAGCCATAGTAATGAAACAATCCTGTTGCTTAACAAAATTGCATATTTGCAAAATAATAAACCTAGTACTACATCCCACCAGCAAATAGGTCATATCAAAACATCTAGAATCACAGTGGGGGAATCCCCCACTTTACAGTGCTGTCAATAATTGAAAATAAAGTTTTTTGATTATGTAGATATTTCTTAACCTGCACATTTTCACACTTTTAAAGTGAGATCTTCATAATCGAGTTTTATTCTATTTTATTTTAGTCTAGCAAACATTTTATTTGCAGTATTTTCTTCAGAAACATTTTGATAGTATCATGTTATTTGGGTGCTCTATTTTACGTCTAGAAATCTAGAGGATATTAAAGCCAAGAGTATGCAAAGCGTTTGCTATCTTTGTATCCAGGCATTAGTTAAAAGTGTTGAATGGTAAAGAATTTTATTATTTCTTTTTTTGCTAAATTTTTCCAAAACTTGGAATTGAGGCTTTAACCTTCAAGCTGACCTATGTACTGATAACGCTCTGTGTCCAGATTTGTATATGGTTTAGTCTGTGCTTTTTTTTTCTTAAACTTTGATGAGTAACTCAAGAAGTTCTAGACATCACAAAGTATTTGTTGCAACAAAATAATTAGGAACAATATATATGTTTCTGAGAACTTAAAAAACTTCTTTTGTTCCCTCTTCCTATAATTTGTTTTCATTGCTGTCTAAAAATGGTTTAAAATAAAATACATATATGCCTTTTTTTTTTTGTAGGTTATATGTCTTCTCACAGATAAAATGCCTGGTATATATTATATAAATTAAATTTCAAGCTGTTCATGTACGTTACTGCCCTGCAATTATTATTTATTGCACAGAACACTTCTGAAGCAAAATTCAATAAATGTAGAATTCTCCATGGAGTGGCAGTTGAAAAACTCATAAATTTAGATTACACAGTCATGTCAGTGAATTCAAATTAACGAAATGGAATCCCACACAAGCACTACAGTAATTTACATATTAATTTCTGCTAATTTTTTTTATGGCTTGTACTAGTCATATTCGATAAAATACAACAGATTGTGAAACAACAAACAGTGAGCAGTTGGGCATGATTTATCTGTTGTTCCACTGGATCTTCATTTTCCCAGGAAAATGCTCTGTCTACATTATTAATGTCTGACAATTTTCTTGTATTCATGCCCTGAAGCAGAATATGTCTGTTAATTTTGTGTAATGGCTGCTTTCCTAACAAATGGTATTTATTTTTCATATTATAATGATAACAATAAACAGAAAGTAAAGCTAGCTTTGTGGAGTTGGACACTAAATGTGAAACATTTTTGTGTGTACAAGATGTATTTATTTTAGATTACAGAGATGTGAATATGATTTGCATTGGATTTTATATGTTTTCATTCTATACCATAGGTCCCTACTTTGATGTCGAATGTTTCCTTTTTTTTTCAGTTGGGTCCTACAAATACGGGCAAAGAACATGTTGTTGCAGAATGTGCTAGTAAGCTGCTTCCTTTCAAAAAATAGCCTGTGTCAGTGCAGTTGGAGAAACCTTCTCCAGAATTCAGATCTCTTATCAAGGATTTTCTTATATTCATTGTCTTAGCTTCCCCTCTGATTGAGTGACAGTGTAGAGCAGAAGACAGTGTGGGTGGAGGGAATACTGTTTTTGGAAGCTCTAACACTGCACTAGCTAAGTGGTGGGTAAAGTCACATACAAGGTCTCTAAAAAATTTCAAAAACTTCTAATAGATTGAAAAACCAACACATGCTGTTTATTTAAATGACACCTAAATATCAGATGATTCTGATATTTAGAATCTTTCTTTCCTTAGTGGAACTATTAGCATTACATGGCTAGTCAAATACTTAATGACATGTAATCCTAGATTCTAGAAAAGAAATCCCTACTCCTGCTTGTAGGGAGTTGTGAACTTCTTTGGGATAAACATTCCATAAAATGTCTGAGGTTGACAGTGTAAGTAAGGATGGTGAGAATGTGTTTTGAATCGATATTTTCAAGGAAAAACCTACAATGTCTGTATCTCTATATTTGTATGCAAAATATCATGCTTTTTTTTTTCCTTTTCTTTCCTTTCTTTTAATTTTGCAATACACTCTTCATGGAATCTCAGAAGACTTAATTTTTCTGTTTACTACATATCATGTGCATTATTCTGTGCCTTATTTCATTATCGACTTTCACTTTAGAACTTCAAAAAAGAAATATCTGATAATTTTCATGTCTAGGTCAAAATAAATGAATGAAAAGCTAAATTTTTTGCAAGTTTTTAAGCAAGGGAGTGTATTAGACAAACTTCAGTGTGACTATTTAATAATGCTGTAATACTAATACAAACCAAAGTGTTTTAATGAAGTTACTAAATATAATGCTTCAGAATATGTTTTGGGGACAAAGCATGCCTATTTACAGTCTACTCCAGCCACTATCTTTGATAATTATTTACAAGTATTACCCATTCCTGGCTACCCCAAAAGCATTGTCTCAGCTTCACACAGGTGTTTATAATGCCAACCTGTACATATTTGAGTGGGGTGGTTATCTGATTGTTGTGCCTTTCACTGACTGCAATTGCTTGCACATCTAAACATTTTTAGCAATCTCCAAGATAAATAAAATCCGTGCCACCTGTGCATTAAGATGTAAATTAGACAAGTTTTGGGTGATAAAGCATTTCCAAGTTAGATTTCTTTTTCTTTCTCTACAGATAGAATGAAACAATGAGATGGCTTTTTCCGCATTTTTTCTGACTACTTTGATTTCCTGGTAATAAATTCCTATTCTGGTTTCATAGCTCAGCCTATGTCCAGCCTTGTGCTTTTCAGGTCCTTGGACTTGTCCCACAGCAGGTAATACATGCCTCTAAATGCTGCTGCATCTTCTTCACCACAGCAGGTGGTCCGACAGCTCCAATCCTCATGTCATAGTAATGGCTGCATTTTCTTGGGTTTCGAAATGAATAATGAATCAGAGACTCACGAAATCTAAAGACACTTTATATATTCCCATGTATTTTTACCGGAGTGGAATGCGTTTAGAAGTATCTTCTGAATGCTCAGAATGATTCACTGCTAGGAACAGTGGCAAAGGGAGAAGAAAGTGAAATCTTGTGGCAATACACCTACAAATGCTTTTCCTTGAGCATGCTCATTTTCAGGGGATGCTAGATTTGCAGTGTGGTGAGGGGCATAGCATCTGATAATATTATTTGAATTATTGCAGCCTTTGTAAAAAAATTTTGTTTAAGAAATATTATGTACAGAATTATTTGAAATGGTCTTGGAAATGGCTATAGTGATGGTGAAAGTGAGATAAAATTCAGGGTTTGAGCTTCTATTTTCCCTTTGTATCGCCCATACCTTACATTTTAAAATATTTTTTTCTTTCCAAGTCTACTTTGTTTATCATTACAGTATTTTTTTATGTACAAACTGAACTGCCCTTTTTCCAAACCAGCATTAACTAAGAGTACAGGAATGACTATCCCAGCTCAGAGCAAGGTCTGCTTAGCTCAGCAACCCCATCTCAGAAGTATTATCTAGCCTTAGTGCTATGCTCTGTCCATTATTACAGATAGAGAATATCTTGTTGTGTAAAATTCCATTATATGGTGAGACACAAACGGTACCAAAATCTGTATTTACAACTGTAAAATAATTTATCCATACTAGTTGGTTCTATATCACCCATTTGGAAACTCCTCCTTTTCCCAGGTGACATCAGTATACAAGAAGCTGTGCAAACAAATCAAATAAATTGAGTGAGATTACTTGTCTGGAAGACTGTCTGAATTCATAAAACTTGATAGAATTTTGTGCATATAGAAGTTTCGAGTCTTTGGAGAAAAAGTTCAGGTCAAATTTAAGTAAAACAGACTAGAAAGAAATAAATAAGATAATATTTTTGCTATTAAACAGTGCAAGTTTTGAAGGACATATTTTTTCCTATTGCATTAAAAGGGGATTCTGAGGAAAAGATTTCCATAATGAAAGGTCACTTCCAACGCAAATCACTCTGATTCTCTGAATTGCTATGTGTTTCTCTGAGCAAATATGTATTTTGCAGCTCTTACGAGTTCTAACATTACTCTTGCAGGAAAGAGAGAATGCCTTGGGTGGTACAGATTATATGTGTTAGCAGTATCATGCATAATATGTTAAGTGATATTAATTGATAACATTTTACAGTATTATTATGGGGCTTCTGGTTAAGTGGGGGAGAGAATTTCTAAGTGACCTATTGTTTCTAAAATGTTTCTTAGGAATACAATTTGAATTACTATGAAATGGTAAAACTTACTTCTTACTTTGTCAATAGTTAAATAACAATGTGCATTCAGTGATAGATTTTCTTAAAAATCAGGGTTTCAATTTATACATGGAGTAAAACAAGGCCTGTACCATGAACTTTGTGAGATACAACCCAATGTTCAAGGAAAGTATTTCTTTGAAATTACCTCACTTTTGAGATGGTCTTAAAAACAATAGTTTTGAAATTATTTAATTGCCTCAAACAACAGTTTTCATTACCTGTCCATTCTGATGTTCATTCAACCCATGTCGTTGAATAGCAAAAGTGGGCAAGAAATAGGACCTTAGGGGGTCTGTAATGTTGATCTTCTGTATTTGGTTGCCATGAAATAGGTTGTTTTATGGGATATTTAGAATTCTTTAGACCTTAATACCAGTGAAGTGTGTGGCTATTTCACAGAATCACAGAATATGCCGAGTTGGAAGGGAGCCACGAGGACCATTTAGTAGTTTTTAGGATTCTCAAAGTTATGCTGGTGATCTTTATATATGAAAATCCTACTTTCTTTAAAGATTCTCAAAAGAAGAAGTTTTAATTATTGCAGGTGTTCCTGAAGCTGTGCAAGCAATTAGCAATATATATTTGTGCAAAGATTAACATTAGATTTACAGAATCTCAGTAAACAGAGAACATTTTTTCATACAAATATATTATTTTAAATTTTTTAATATGTCTTTTAAATGAGTGTTTTCCAGTGTAAACATTTTGCTAACTATTCTAATATGAATATTTGCTATTGTTACTTACAAGTTTTACCTAATGCTTTTTTCCTTGGATGAATAAGCTAAGCTTTTCAAAGTGGCGATGCACCTGAAAAAATTAAGTAGTGCTTATATCTTTCTGAAAACCTAATGAAGCATTTAATTTTTTTTTTTTTTCTAGAATATAGACAGATGGGGGCAAGGAGTAGGGGAAGAGGGGAAGTGGCAGAAGGAAGAGAGAGAAAGAGAGTGCAGGGAGAGACCAGAAATTAAGCAGTCTTAGAAATGTTTCAAACTCTTAAAACTTTACCTATTTCTTTTTTGGGGGTATTTTTGGGCTTATGGATTTTTTTGTTTTAATCTTTACTGTGTTTTACTGTGCAGGGTACATGATCAGTGTGTTTGTGTTCATTATAATTTTATGAGGTTTTGGTTGGGATATTTTTCTGCATAAGAACTGGAACTAAAGTAAAATCTTCCTTTTCTTGCAGTCCAGCACAGATCAACTGTATTTATAGCCCCTAGGTCACAGAACATTTCCTCACAGGATCCTTCTGTGGCATCATGTTTTTTATTTGCCATGTCATAGGTCAGAATCTTTTCCTTCGCTTTATTTTATTTATTAATATTTTTCTTTTGTCTGTGGAAAAGGTAGAAAGGAGAAGATAGAGTAATATCTTCTCCTCTCCCTCTATTCTTTGGATAGAACTGGAGAGACAGAAATCTGGGAGGAAGTAAAAGCTAAATAACAAAATTCACTGTTCCTTCAAGTTCTTTCTTGATCTATGATATGCAGTCTGGAGTGGGTTTGGTAGGGGATGGTATTGGAATGATGGAAATGAACAAGAATAAAATCTTCCAAAAATGTGGACCAGGACAAATGGTCCCTGACATGATACATTAGACCTACCAGTAATGCCCATGTTCTCAGAAAGGTTAAAGTGTGTGTAGGGAGATCAGACATAGGGCAGATATATATTCTTAATGTACTTAACATATGGCTCAAGGAAGATGGAGAATTATTGGTATCAAAGTCAGCTCTTGCAAAGGCTATTCTGCAGCGTGAGGAAAAATTCTATTTGAAGCTTTCAAGTTATATGTGTTTTGTAAAGTGTGTTTTCCTTTTTAATCTTAATGCAACATGGAAAAAGTACATACTCTTGTTTTTGGAAGAGTCAGTACAATTTTGTGCAGTTTCAAATCCATCAGTATTCATTCTATAAATTGTTTTTCTTATGCTAAAAATTCTTCATTCTCTTAACTAATTTATTCAAACATGAAATACAAGCACTGATGTGCAATTATTATAGTAAAAAATAAACTACTTCTGGATTTGGAACAAGACTTGACATGTGCCATTGATATGTCTGGTGATTTATAGTGAGGCAGACGGGGAAAAGGCCCTCCTGTGTTTATTATGAGCTTTGTTGCTCCTAAGCATTAAGTCTAGGTTCTAATATACCACATGAGTTGCTAGTAGGTTTCTTTTATTTTATGTACAGTTGGCTAGGCCAACACATGACAAAACCTGAACTTCAGTGCAAAAGCATATCTGTGATCATAAGTTTAATGCTCATTTGGTATGAATTTGCTGTCCCAGATAGCAAGAAAGCATTTCTGAAATGTTACAAAATGTACTTTTCTGAAGCAACAATAACTGTAAAAACCTTTTACAATTAAAATAGCAGCACCCTCTAGTGTGGATTGAGTTAAAATCCTTCACATAAATATAGGTTTTTAAAGGGACAATAAATCCTTGTACCACAAAGAACTTTCAATGTATTTATGCTAGTATAAAGTAGAGGTGGTACTGTAGAAATGTGGCTCAACTGAAAGAGATGTACAAACACCTGGTGGGTAGACATATCTCAAAAATATTTGAGATGTTTGCAAAGATATTTGCAAAATTGGTCCTTGTCTCTGCCCTTCTAGAGATACTAAACTCTAGGTGTGTGAAAAAAATAAACGATTGATTTAAATGATTTTAAAGTTAAGCAATTGCATTAAGACAGTGCAGAATGACACCATATTATGAGAGAATTGAAATGGTTTTTACTTTATTTACAGTGATTGCTTCTCATAAAAACTAATTTATTTTTCCAAAGGTTAAGGAAGGATGATAAATTGGCTTGCACTTTCCTGTGTCATTAAGCTGCACTTTTAAACCAAAGAACATATGGACATTTATGATAACTGATGGAGATCTGAAAATAGTGGTGACAATTAGTGCTTCAATAAATGCTTATCCAACTGCATCCAGCAGGAAGGGTCTTTCATTAAAAAGTATTTTGTGTTATTTAAAATTTATTGCAAAGCTTTTGTGAAAAAAACTTTTTTATATGTTTTGAATATATTGTTCTCCTGCAGATGGAAAACAATGCACAAAGCCTACCAGAAGGTAGAGGAATTGATCAAATTAGTTATGCATGTCTTGTGCGTCATCATGTTTATTTGCAAGTTCTGTGTTCCAAGTCTTCATTCTTTGACTATAGTAACAACAAGAGCAAATGTATTCCTTCTAACCTGATCTAAACCTCTGTTTTTCATCAAATGTCTTTAGCAAGATCTCTGCTTTGCTTTACTCCTTCTTTGCATCATAGAAACTTAGGTTTGAATGGGATTTCATCTTGTCAACCTATTCCTTGCCCTTGTAAGTGATCATATATTATATATTCATTCTTATGAGCTCCTCTGACCTCCACAAGCTCTGATTTCAATCCTATGCTGGTGCCCAAAATGGCCATGATGTTTCTAGGAATAATTATATCATTTGAATTTCCTCCTTGCTTCCACTTTAACTTTTTTTTTTGTTTACATTCCTTGTAATTTTAAAAAGTATTTTGTATTATGTTCTTGAGCCACAGAATACATAATTTGGACACTCAGAGCATTTTATTTTATTTTTTTTGCCCTTTCAAATGATTAACTTCTTTCTGTTAAATATACCTTTTTTAGAAGTTTAGTATTTATGCTTTTACTTAAGCAGGTGTTAATTCTGTAATTTTGGTAGGTATGTACTATATTATTAGATGTACATATATTAGGTGTGTGTATACTCAGTGAATGTTATAACTTGAAAACTACTATATTTTCTTTGAATATTTCAGAACTAAATTTAAGAAAAGCTCATTAAGAAGTTTGGACTTACCATTTAGGATAATTTGCAGCTCAAACTAGAATCAGCTGTAAAATTAACCATGCATCCATTTATAATCAGTTAACTCAAGCATAATGATCCCAGTTTGGGATTGCTGACTTGCTTTTCAAACTGTATATTTAGAGGGATTTTTAGGTTGGATATTAGGAAGAAAATACAACACCTGAGACGACAGTAAAGTAAAGTAAAAATACTGGTTTATGTTGCCTAAGGGAGTTGTAGATCTTCAGACTTTGGTGGTGCATAAGAAGAGACCTGAAAGCATCTGTCAAGAATACTGTAGGTAAAGATGCACCTACTGTGCAGCATAAGGACAAATTTGAAGACCTCTTATTCCTCTGATTCTGTTCAAGAACTGGGTTTTCTCTGGAATGATGTTCCATAGTCCTTACAAAGCAACTTGCAGAAATGAAGAATATATATCTTAAAAATACTTTCTATTATTGTTGAAGAATGTATATTGGCTTTGTAACATTCTTTTATGAAATTATAATATGATGTATGGTGTTAATGATGTTATTTTCTCATGAATACTAAGTAATTTTCTCTTTTTGTGGGATGATAGTAAAGGTTAATTGGGAGAAATCAGTAGTACTTCGCTCATTCTCCACACTGGTGGTTTGTAATACTGGATTTTTTGCTCAGTGGAGGTGAATGAGACAGAATATTTCAAACTCTTTTCATATGTTCTTTAGCAAATCCTTCCCATTTCTGTAAAGTTTAACATAAAATTTTCTATTTCCCGCCTCTAGTGTTTAATTTTCTATAATGTTTGTTAGAATCCATGTATTGGAGTTTTGTTTGGGGAAAAGGTTATAACTAAAGTTTCAGTCCCACAGAATTTGTATACATGAGTAATGAAATACTAAAAAAATTGTAATGACTTTTTTTTAATTTATTTTTTGTCTCAAAGGGTCTTCGTTATTGTATGAAAAATTATTTGAAACAATTGACTGCAGAAACTTCAGATTGCTTCCAATGAAAAGTGCACCAATCTGAAATTGTACCTTTGAGCCCTGTTTAGCCTTTTGCTTTTGGCCAAATGGGAAAAAATAAGATTAAAGAACACTGGTTATGCAAGAGATGAGATTTTTCATTTCTACTGCCTTTTCTCTCTCGCTTTTTATACTAAAATTTTTATCTGTTATATAGAGATTTTGGTAGGAGTTCTGGTGTTAAGAATCTGCAGAACTCCAGAATGCTCTGGGCAATGTTCCTGCTGAAAACATAATTAGATTCTATAAAAATATATCTTCAAAGGGAAAGAGAGCATAAATATAGAAAAGTTGATAATTGGATACCAAAAAGGAATTAAATTTCAATTTACAGAAATTTTGACCCATAATCCATTGGCTTCCCTTTTTGTCTAAATTTGGAAAAGTATTTTGATGAATGTAAAACAGCAGTCAAGAATTTAGAACCTAAAATGTAAGGAATTTTTCTGTCTCTGGAGGGGACATTGACTGTCCTATGAGGTATGTTTCAGATAATAAGAGGTTTAGGAGTGGCAGCAGTACCACGTTAGATCTTATAAAACATCACGCATAAGTGATTCACCTCTGTGACTGTGAACTTAAAAAACAGATGTCAAGTCTGCATGCTGCCCTACACCAATTTTCTGAATAAGATGGTGTGATAATCTAAAAAATTTTTTGTAGTCAATAGCCAGAATGGGTGTTTTATGGGTATAGGACCTTGAAGTTGTTTTTTGCTATTACTTTACAATTTCAATTTAAATTTAAAAGAAAAGTTATTCAAATATTTTTTTCAGCAAATGGGATAGAAACATTTCAGACTTACATATTTTCTTGACGTTTTAAGCTGGAGAAATTTATATTTAGCTTTGTTTTAGCATTTTAATATATTGTTGCATATTGAGTCTTGTAAGTCTGGTGTTGATCTAAGGATGAATACGAACTTCCTCAGTGAAATAAATAGAGCTTGTTTCTACATGCTCTTCTTCTGTAAGCTGTATTTTTTTTCCATTTTTTCCAGGAAAGAAATTCTCCCTCTAGTGAATCTGGGTCTCTGATTTCACTTGGAATTTTCTTTGATATTCCTTTAAATTAAGGAGTAGTCATTTTATAGTCAACATTTCCAATGCATTTTTAAAGATTTTTTTACATGAAAGTTGACTTTGTTGAAAAGTGCTTTTCATCTTTTTATTTTTTAATAATTCAAAATATGAGATCTTTTTCTTGACTTATCCTGGTGAGATTTAGAATTCAAGGAGTTTTCTCTTAGTTTTCTGCTGGAAAACTAAAAATTAGTAAGAGATGAAATAACAA
The DNA here is from genome assembly GCF_001604755.1 of Lepidothrix coronata. NCBI lineage: Eukaryota > Metazoa > Chordata > Aves > Passeriformes > Pipridae > Lepidothrix > Lepidothrix coronata. The sequence continues at coordinate 3,211,234 of NW_016690243.1, forward strand.
ATTAATAATTTTCGCATCACTTTAGCCAATAGCTTTCCATTACAAGCTCTCACACCATATAATATATACTATTATAACTGTCACAACATTATAATATATACCAATATAACTCTGTGTACCCAGTGCTTTAATTGGAAGATTCTTTCAGAATATCTTATTGCAAGACCAGATACTATCATTTTAGCCTAAATTTATTGCTGATCATTTGATTATTATACATACAAACATAAAGTGTATCAATATTAAGTTTATATTTATTTGTTCTGCTGTTACTACCATCTTTCACCTGAAATAGTTCTTCATTGCCAGTATCTTCCTTCTTGATGCATTTTAATGTGCAGTGATATCCTTCCCAGTGTTCATTTTATGATAACCAAACAAAGCTCTTAGAATGAACATGTAAGACTAACAACGTGATGCATTGTTGCACTTTCGTTTTCCTAAATATGATAGAAATCTTAGGTCAATGAATAGTTTTTACCAGTATAGAAGCATCAGTCCAGTTTTTTGGGGTTAATGCCAATCTCAAATTTAACTGAAGCCTGTAAAAACAAAGCCTGCTCACAAAGAAGCTGACTTTGTTCACATTCTTTTTAAAAATACTAGGGAGAAAATTAACACTATGCATCTATATAATCACCAGAAATGGCTGCTTTTTCACTTCTTAAAAGAAGTCAATTGTAATGGAAAACTTTGTTTCTTGAGCTCATACGCAGATTTCTGCCTGGCAGCTAAATCTGCATTTAGCCAGCTGCTTTGTCACATGAAATGTGGAGTGTTTCATTTATTGGAAAACTGAAGAGGGCACAGGCAGTTTCTGTGTTAATCTGGTCTCAGTGGATTCAATAATTTGTTAGGCTTTTTCTGCAATATGGGATTTAGTTTTTGTCTAAAATTACTTCTAAAATAATACTGATATCAAAATTTAGTACCTATTACCTATTACCTGAAGTATGTTTGTAAAACAATTCAGACCGAAATAACAGAGTTTGTTATCTTCAAATATTCCAAATGACTTTTAATATGTAGCATGTGTTTTACAGAGATATGGAAATACAGAAATGGTCATGCTAATCACATAGATATCAAAGTAAGAAGTGCCCTTGTAAAAGGGGAAACACCTCATGATACCTTTGTGGTGATTTGGATAAAGGATATAATTTACAGTAACTGCTGCAAAAATTCATTGAATTTGGTAGAAGAGAGCAATGCAGGTATGAAAATGCCTCCAGGGTGATAGGCAGCCTTTTCCTTTGCTCCTTTTTGCTACCTGAAATAAAATTTTGTCATTTCAAGAATTATAATGAGCAACAAACTGGAATAGCCTCCATCTATTTACATCCTTCATGTCCATATAGATAGATAACAACATGACACTTTATCCTGTCCATTTCAAGATATCAAACCCTTTACACAGATTTAACCTCACACTTTTCTATTAGGTCACTATTTGAAGATTATTCAAAACCAGAACTGAATGATTCCTTGTTTATTACTTTAATTGATGCTTTTGTATTTGGTGCCCTATAATGCTAGTATTTTGAAATAGGGAAGTATTTTGAGAAAAATTGAGAGGTTATTTATAGAAAAATAACCTCTGCATTCATTCAGATCTTTCTTTTTAATTTAAAACACAATTCAATGAAATAGCTGTGATCATTCCTAGTGGGTTTCTGTATTCTACACGCTAATAAAATAAAGGGTATATTTGTTCTGCAGTTACTTTCTCTTAATTTCTGAAATGAGTACTGTCTCTTAAAGTAGAAGCCAATAGGGAATTTTCAAGGATGACCTGCAGAAGTTCTGGTTTTGAAACTGTATTTCTTCTTTCTGGGAGAATTGATTGCAATTTTATTTGAAAGGCAATAGATTTGAGCAATTTGTCATCATAAACAATTACACAGCATATTAGATACACAGTTAAGAACTAAGTTCTTTACTTGCAATTAAAAATGGATTTACTCCCTGGTGAGTAGAACTCCTTATGCAACAAGTGCTACTTTAGAAATAACTACATTTGTTTATGTAGTAATTTCTTTATTCTTTCAAAGAATATCTACTAAATGGGTGCTGATAAAACAGCTGATGACACTGTTTTCTCCCTGCAAAGGTGTTTGATAACTGGTGAAATTAAATTAAAATTAAAAATATTAGAAATATAACTCTGACGGTGGCAATGTACTTCTAAAAGGTAACAAAAAAGCAAATATGTTTCTGTCTTCATCACGTTACTTTCATCAACTTAACTTTCCTCATGCGCAGTCTTAAGTGAGCTCAGTTGTTTCTCTATGATTTGAATCAACAAGTTATTTTCAGAAATGCCTGATCATCACGCATCCCTCAATTTACTAATGAACAGATTCTGCTTTTGCTTCTTGGGCTGTTTCCACTGCATGTTTATCTTGCTGTGCATACTTTCACTTTTATTTAAAATCTTGCACCGTTACATAACCAAGATGTTGCTTGCTATGTGAGTGCTGCATTTGCTCTATATTCATAGACTGGGGATGAGAACATCTCAGAAATAGGAAAGATTACAAGACAAGTTTCCAAAAAGCATATTTCTCAGTTCTTAGGGATTTCCTTTATTTTGATTCATTTTAATCATTTCTGGAAGCAGAAGAAGAAACAAAGGAGTTAAAAACAACATACATATGACCAAAACAAATGTTTGACCACAAAATGAAGTTACACAAAAAAGCTTTGGAGTCAAACACAGTATTTTCAAGAACAAGTTTATTTTCAGCATTATAAATGTACAGTATTTTAGGATCCCATTATTTAAAAAAAACACAGGAATTATAATTACGAAAGGGTGATTTAGCTTTTGACAACAATATGAAAGAAGCTGTATCCACAATAATATATAGACAGTAACAAAATAGGGAAAGTTGGGAGGTACTAATTACCTTGTTGCCTTTTTACAACAGGAAAAACTCCAACATCATGCCTTGCTCAGTCTGGGACTGAATTTTCAAACATGTATGATGCTTGTGGCCAAATATGACAGAAGGTCTCAGGTTAAAAAGGGAAATTACTTTTTAATCTTACCATTTCATTCGCTCTTATCCATAAACATAAATCATGCTGTGTGCTTGGCAAACCTAATTTGTTAATTTAATTATTACACTTCTGCAATGCTTCTCAGTTGTAAAAGATATTCAATTATTTCACAAGCTACAATAATTCTATTCATCTCAGAGGAGCTATTGTATTGTATAATTAATACCGGCATAATCAAAATAAGAGTTTCTTTTGTATGTCACTGGAGCCTATTCCTACTCTACATGCTATAAAGGGACCTTACTGCTTACAGTACTTTAGAAACCAGGTCCATAACAGTTTTGTCAGATTCTACTCATCTATTTGCTTGGTACTAGAGCTAAGCACCCATAATGCTTTTTATGGTTAAATACACACTTTCAAGTAATAAATGAGAAAACCCATGGGGATTCAAAATATATGAAATTACAAAATAATTACTTTACAAATGCAATTTTTGAAACAGTAAATTATACTGAGAGGTAAAGTGCCATGAGTATATCGTATCTGAAAAACACATGACCTCAGACAATTTTAACTGATTTTGTTCTTTTTATTTCTCTGCCTGCAAAAATATTTCATACTAGTTTCTTTATTTCAGTTACATGGTTTCCATTTTGTTTTGTAGCTTATTGTTTTAGCAAAAGCAAGCAGCCCTCAGTACTAGCTCTTCTGAGCGCCATAATTTTCTAGGCATTCATTTTCAAGGTTAGCATTTATTAGTCCTAGTGTTCCATATCTTCCCTCCTATTCCCTTGTACATACCTGTTTCAGTGTATCTGCAAAGTGGTTTTGTTCTGTACTTTCAAATCTCTTCTGTACATTTTCTGATGCACATAAATAATTTACTACATTGTCACATGTGGGTATAAATTTTAAGTCAATTTGCACATCTGAGTTAACATACCTTTGTATTCTTCTTTTTCTCACTCTGCTGTTAAGCCAGCAGTTTCTTGAAGTCTTTTTCAGCCTGTAAAATACCAAGTATACCAATGACATTTTAAAAAGACAGTTATTTCATGAGTCTGTGGTGAAGTGGAGAAAGATTTTCTGCTCCCATTATGATTTGTAAAAAAGGCAACCAAGGGACCACTTTTTCCTGATTTTCAATCTTCACTTAACAAGGAAGTACTATTTCATTCCTTGTAAGCAATAGCCAGGAAACACATTCAGATGTGTGCCACTAGTTTGTTAAAATTTCCAAAACTGAGCTTTTCTTCAGAACTGTCCTCACTCGTTTCGATCTTTTTTCCTCTCGGGAAGGCAAGACTTACAGAGACTGGTAGTGATTTTTTTCAGTTAAGAGAAAAAAGGCATGCTTTTGGGAACACAAGCCCAGATCTTAAATGCAGGCAGTCCAGCTGTATGATTACACTGAATACTTGTTTTTCCAAACCTTGACTTACTTATAACCTTAAATCCTCACAGCTATAACAACACCATGACTTTTGACTTTACTGGCATTAATCTGATCTACAGAGTAAATCCCATAAAGGCAGCAGCACATATTATATTTATCAAATTCTGTTTATCCCTATGAAAATTTAAAACTCTACCTAAGAGTATTAAATAATAAAGAATATATTAGATTAAATAATATTATTTACATAATATCCCTGATGAGACTACAGTCTTTGTCCTGGGGAGAGTTAAGTTTACATTTTGAAAGTTTACAAAGCATTCTTAAAAATATTTACCCTTTCCTTAAATTCTGAAACTTTAGGTCTTCTCTTGAACTTTTTTTCCAGTTTTATACTCTTATCTTAGCATTGTAGGAGAATTTTTTGCTGTAAACAGGCTTGAGCAGTGAGCAAGGCTGTGATAAGGAGAAAGGCTTATCTTAATAGCTATTCCAAGAAAAATCAGCTTTTTTTTTAATAATTAATGTGTGAATAGTATTTCTTATATTTACTGCTATAGTAGTTGGAAAAATATCAGAAAGAAAACATTAAATTCGTTCCAAAATGAACTGGAAAGGAGACGAGGAAATTTACACAAAGGATATATATTACTTTCCTTTAGTATTTTTCCAGATTTTCTGTAGAAAAGCCTAGGAAGAACAAAAGATGTTAAGGGAGAAGCAAGGTTTCTCAAATGAATGGTCTCTGACAAAAAGCAAGTGGACAGTAAGAATGTAAGTTTAGGTTTTATACTAGTAGTGCAGTGTACTTCAGCTCTTTGCTAGGACTTTTGTTAGGACTTGATGTGCTATTAGTAGCCAGAAAATAGAGGATGAATAGAGAGGTAGAAAGTTTTGCAGAAGACACAACACCATTTCAGCAACTTAAATGGGGAAGGTGGTGAAGTACTCTAGCAGTGCTGACTGAGTTGAGTGGCACAGCACAATTGCCATAGAAATTAATCCAGACAGCTGTAAGGCAAGACATCATCAGTAATTATTAGAAATGTCTCTAAGTCCTAAAATTACAACCACTCAAACAAAATATTGAATCAGACCAGCGTCAAGAAGGAGTAGTAATACATGTAAATGACTAGCTATATGTTGTATAGCTGAATTAATCTTGTGGCAGTTTTTTTTCCTATGCTTCTGTGAGCCAAACCCTGGTTTGAACAAAAACAACCAAAACCCAACCAACAAAAAAAAATTCCCCCACAAAACCAAAGGAAAAAAGAAAGATGTGACACTCACCGATTGGGAACAGTGAAGAAAGGAAATCAAAACTGGGACTATAGCACTGACATTAAATTTAAAAATTAACTTATTGTAAGAAAGGTAGAGACTTTGGAAAGAGAGTGGCCGGAAATTACCAAAGGCTGATAAGTTATTTGAATTCTTAAGCAAGTTTACTTCGTGTGGAGATCATTATAACTGGATGATATAACTTCATTTTGCAAAGATCATTAAATTTGTGGTAGTATGTAGCTGGAGGATTAGGTAATTTCTGCTTCAGCATAGCAGGGTATTAATTAGTACAGTTGCCCAGGAGGCAAACTCTACTTTAGCCAAAGTGGCTTTGTGTAGTTCACCCTGGTGCCCTAAACACCATTCTGGGGAGAAGAATCCTTCATCAAACCAGTGAAACTGGCCACTAGGTACTCAAGATTCTTGTCTGCAGAAGGACAAGCACTCTGCAGCTTTGTGTCTAGTGTGATGAGCAGGGCAATCAAAACTCCCTCTTCAGTGGCTGCTTCTGAACTTCAGTCATATGGATTAAGCTCTGCGTACACATATACACTTTAGTGCTGTGTGTTGGATTTTGACTTCCTGTCTACAGTGTTGGCCTCTAACCCTTGTGTCCTTCAGATGTTTGTCCAAGTAGAATAAACTGTCAGGAATGGTTTGACCTGTCTTAAAAACTTCCAGTGATGAAGACTCTGTAAGCTCCAGAAGCAATGCGTTCTGTTTTTCTTTTTGATGATTGTGATATGATATGGTATCAGTAAAAGTAGGTATATTTCAATAATTTCTTGGTGGAATTGTGAAAACACTGAAATGCTCTGATTTGATCACACCATCACAGTATTGGCCAACATAAATTAATTTTCATCTCAAATTTCTGGAACGCCACCAAATGAAGTGCCTCTGATATGCACAGTGGTTGTTCCTAGTCTGAGATCTGATTACTGTTTTCCTTGTAAAAGGAAACAACCTCCCATCAATCAAACCTGCAAGCAAGAAAGTGTGATCTTCTCAAAAGATAGCAGAATCCTTTACAGATGGTGTGTGTACTTAGTATTATGGCTCTGGATTAATCTTGACATGCCATCATCCTGTACAGATACATCCTGAAGATGTAGTTCTGAAAAATAGCCTAGGAATGAATGTTAAGGAAAATGGTTAGACATATGGGAAAACTTACACAAACAGAAAGAAACTACTGGGGCAGCGCATTTTTCAGTAAGCAGGAACCTCTGAATTGATGGAAAGATGTAAAATGTTTTGAAAAGACATAAGCTTCAGATTGGTCTGGGGAAGAAAGAAGGATGAAGTCTGATCCAGAAACCGACATTTCAGACAAATTAGGTGGTATCTAAGATTAAAATGAACTGAATTGAACATGGTTAAGAAAGAGACTCAGGATAACAATGCTGTCATTATTTGACACATGAACAATACATTCTTTTAAAGGAATAACTTTAATACCATAGTTGTCTAAACAAACAGGCTAATCAGTTAAACAAATCAACATTAGTGTTTGAAATAATAGGGAGATACAGTGATGTCTTTATTTTGTTTATTTACAGACCACAGTTAAATATTGAGAAGAGTGAAATAATCATTGCAATGAAATAAATTGACTTTCCTTACCAAAAAAAGTTGTTGTTTATGAAAGGATTAAGGAAAAATAGGAAGTACATGCAAATACAAGCCTGTATTTTAGTTACTGTCTTTTATTGTGTTGAGAGAATATCAAGCTATTTAGTAATAGCAAGCTAGTGCTAGGCTTTAGATAAGTCCAGAGGGATGAGGCATTAACTATGCTAGTAGCTTTTGCTAGTAATTGGTGCAATAAGACTAGTTTTTATACTTGGCAAACACAAGTTCTGTTCTGAAAAGGAGTATCTAGACTTGTGAAGACAATTTTCTGTGTCTGTCTCATGCTGTTTTTCCGTTGTCCCCCCTCCTTTGCTCTACATTATTATCTAGTCTACTTCTGTTTTCACTTTTCAGCAAGAGGAGCTATTGTTATTTTCTCTGACTTCTCTAGATGCCTTTGGTAGAGCTACTGGAAGTGCAGGAGAGACATTCTGCTTGGTTTTGGTTCTCATGGTGAACCTCTGCATCATCTAATACCAGGCATGGGGATCGATTGCAGAAAGAACCTTCCATGCTCGATAGCACTGAAGTGGATCACAATACTAATAGCCTAGCATGACACACATAGTCTTCAATGTATTATTTACAGGAAATATTGAATCAAGGACTTCTGGCATGATTAGTTTAGGAGAATGAGTCAAGCTGGTAAACATGCCCAGTCTTCCTTTAGGAGTAGATGAATCAAGCTGGCTGTATGGGGGGATTGAATATGCTCAGTGTAAACAAGATGTGGTAGGGTAAAGTAGGTGACCTCAAGAGAATATAAGCAAAAAGCAGTCTTCAAAGCTTTGTCACTTTGCAGGATTTAAGTAGGGGTTTGTGAGCTCAGAATACATTATAAATTTATAGAAATTTAATCTCTGGAGAGATCGGAAGATCCTGTTTCAAAAGAAATAGTCATTTAAATCTCTCAATGAAATCGTTGTAAGAGCTTTGAAGTATTGGCAGAATAATATATTCTACCTCTCCTTGGTTTCCAATAATAGTTGAGCAACTTCAATTGGAATCTTAAAGAAAAAAATCAGCTTTTAATAGATGCTCAACATGGAAAATTCTAGTCTGAATAGCAGACACTATAAAAGCTGAATCTTATAATTAAGCAACAGGTGTCACAGTACATGCTGTCTGTAATGATCCTAAGGAGAAAGTAATTTGGGTATCAAAGCAGGGAAGAAATATTTCAGATGATCTGCTTTTTGTAGAGGCTAATCAAACAAATTAAAACAATTTACAAGCTAATTGGAGTCCCTTCACAGCAGCAAATGATACTGTCGTAGTGCTTCAGATAACTCCTCTTATTGGTTCAGAGCAGGATATTTAAAGAGACGATGGCAAATCTAAGTTGATAATTTCAGTTAATCACTTGTATGCTGCTTGCTGGGCTCGAGGAGTAAAAAGCTATCAACCATACATACGTTTGGACATAGTTTGGGACACAGTTCAAGCAAATATTTGAATCATTGTAGCCTGTTTTATAGACTCACTTAGGAAGGAAATACCTAGACTGACAGGTGCAATTACATCAATGTGATGCAACTTAGCACTTCAGGAAACTACGACAGGATATTTAAAGCAATTTTAACTGAGAGTGCTTTTTAGCAATCTAATATACTTTTGTTTATTTGTTTTTCCTCTTCTTTTCTACACTGAGTTTGGAAAGAATAATGGCATTTGTATTGTAAGCTCTCTGGGCAAAGCCAGACCTGCCATTGTGCATGGCTTTGCACAGTAACCCTTTTGGGATGTGGTCCTGCTCATTATTATTATCCTTCTATTCATGCAATTTGACATATTGAGAAAAGCTATCACAAATACATCAAGTCTATTTAAGTCCCTTCTCTTAAAATATACATTATAAGTCACATGTAATACTAATTGTCACTTGACCTTTATTTTGTTATATAGATTACTTTCTAAAATGGTTTGGAGTGTGTACTATTTCTAAATGAAATGTTCTGAGTCATCATCCTTCTGAATTGCATTTGAGTTTGCTGGCCAAATGGATAAGATAGATGATGTGGAAGATGATGTTTTAATGTGGCCTTGTCTGTTGACCCATTTAAGGTCCCTGAAATAGGTGTAGGCCTAGTTTAGAAATATGTTATGCAGCATTCATTTCATGAGCGTGGGTTAGAGAGCTCTGTTCAGGATAGTACAGTGTCTTAAAAACCTTCTGCAAATATGTCATCCTTTTTGGCATGGCTGTATAGCTGTGCAATGAAATCTTTCTCTTTTTATAAAAATAAAATTTTTAAATCTGCTGATTGTAGTATAGACTAGTATTGTTAATTGAGAAAGAGAGAGAGAGAAATAGTGTTTGTGATTGCTTAATTTTCTGTCTGGCAGTGATGTAATTTAAACCATATCTATAAAGTTCAAGTACAATATTTTAAGATGTCATGACTTTTTGCCCTGTCCCATCTGACAACCATTATGGTGATCTTTTGCCTTAACATTCTCTCTGTTCATAATGGCAAATGTACAGTTTGCTGTCAAAATGTGTTGAGGTGTTAGATAAGAAACTCTTTCCTGTTTACTAGATTTAACTCCCTTTTTTTCTTTTCCAAGAACAGGATTAAATGAGAAGGTGACAGGCACTTCTTGTTTCTTGCCAAGTAACAATCAGAGTTCAAATCTTGTATCTTTACACAGGAAAAACAGTAGCACATACCAACTATAATAGTCTTTCTACTAGATATAATTTGCTTAATTTACTAAGAGATTATCTTCTTCATTTGTGATTTTCTTATGTAACATATGTAGTCATAGTACAAAAGTAAATTATTAAAGCAAAAATTTCTTTATTTTCTGCCATAGTGTGCCTTGATCACTAGTGTTATGTAATAATGATATATTTTCTAAAGCTAAATAATTTTCCTTAACATGCAAAATTAAAATTCACCTGGTAGCTGGCAGTCCAAAGTGTCTGTTTGGCAGTCATCATCAATTGCAGTACCTGCAATATATAGGCAGAAAATATTGTCACATCAATTACAGAATTTTAAAACAAATCAATACTGAATGAAGGCTACCATAGATGGAGAAGTTTAACATCTGGGTTGGGAAATAGTGCTGTGATGTGGTTTAGAGTTATTTTCCATTCTTAAAAATTGCTCCTGCCCTTTTTGTCTCCATCAAACGAATTTTGGTATGAAACATTACTCTGATCCCATGACTGAAATAGTAGATTTCCATTTAAGGAAAACTCTAAATTCTCTTTACATTATCTTCATCCTCTCATTACTTAAATTTAGGATAATAATCCAAATAATTTCTGATGATTAAATCCATTTTAGTAACTGTATTTCCTAAATACCAATTTTTGGTTTGGAATTATTTATAGAATGAGTTCTTATCTTTTTCATCTTATACTTGTTGTTTCACGTATTTGCTGTGTTGTGTGAAACTAACTATAAGGTTGCACAGGAGTTATTTATTTGCTTCCTACTTCTTAAGATGCTTTTCCATAACTGAGTTTTAAGAGCTGTCTGTTTTTCTCCAATGGATATCCAGAAAATGAAGCCAACTCTCCAGAAAGTCCTTGCAATACCCCACAGAATACCTTGTAAAGGAGCTAAGATTTATTTATTTATTATTTATTCTATTTTTAGTGAGGTGTACACGCACACCATCAATGTGGGTTTTTCATTAGAACAGGTGAATTCTCTAGGTGTCTGAATTTGATAATCATTACACATGTTCAAAAATTACAAGCTTGACATACTGTTTGCACCATTGGTCAGATAAATGACTATTCTAAAGAATAAGATAACTTGTGCAGGTATTACAATTTAAGCATTATTTCTAATAATAACTTTGTATGTCTATTTAGTCCCTTCATATAGACACATTCTGTTTTAGAAAGTAATTATCCTGTTAGATATGCTTATCATGTTCTTGGCTTGCAATTAGAAAATTAAAGTGATGCAAAGTTTGAGAATTCATCAGAATCAAATATCGTAACAAATATCAGAAATTTTAGTAAACACAGAGAGATGTTTTTCATCTAAAGACAGAGCATTTCCATTATACCCATTCGTATTTGTATGATCTCTAAATGTAACTTTGGTATTATATTGTCCTGCTTTTTAATCTGCACCTGCTTGTGTTCATCCACCTGGCTAAGTGTGAGATGCTGAAATCTGTGGCTTTGCCAAATATAGCTGATGTTTAACACATGTTTATGCCCATATATAGGTCACTGCTTAGTCATATTTTTCTACCATATGTCTTGCTCTTCAGTGAAAAATTATTGGTTCGCTGGGGTTTTTTTAACAGATAATAGACTAAAACTTTGATAACTGTTACATGAAGAATGAACCTTCTTTCACAGAGCTTTTTGGTTCCTGCTTATCTTCCAGCTTCTGTATATTAAACCAATTATCTAGTTCTCCTGTTTTTTTCATCTGTAACCACAGTTTTTATAACCTCAGAATATATATAATTAGAAGTGAGTCAAGGTTTTTGAGAGAGATAAAATTCAGTTTCATAATGATTACAGAGTGCATTCTGGACAGGAGAGTGATTGCTAAAAGTATAATTTAAGGGTGTTCAGGGGGCAAGAGAAGCTGTGACTTCTAAAGGATGTTATGACCCATCCCTGAAGGTGGGGTAACTGAGGCTATTGTTAATTATAGATCCCTTGGGGTTGAATAGAGTGAAACAACACTAAATGACTGGTGTTTATAAATATATAGGGCAGATTTGTTGCAGAACAATTTGTTTGCAGTGGAAAGGAGCTTTGTTGCTGTTTTGGTTATTATCTGTAAAAATATAGCAATATAAAAGCATAAAGATAAACTTAAGAAAAGGAAAAGAGAGAGAGAGCAAGAGAAAGAAAGGATAAGACAAGAAAGGTATTACCACCTGTGGATCCATGGATGAGACTTGATTTTGCAATTTTGGTGTCTGTTGATGGAAGCGATGGTCACAGTCTTAATCTGTTGGGGGTAAGGAAAGCCCACAAAACACAAAATTCAATGGATTAATATAACTTAGGTTCAGTTGGGAATGCCCAGGTACCTCCCTTGGAGGGGGATCTATGAGTTTCACACTATGTAACGTTGTGGATCACATGCAATCCTTTGATGGAAGGCCTCAGAAATTAGTCTGGGTGTGTTTCAGGGGTCTTTGATGGTTTATGCCACCTTCTAAGATGTGACAGCTACCTCTCACTTCAGCATAGTTGAGCCAGTTTTGCCCCATCAGAAAGGATGAATACCTTCAGGCCTACCTGTGAATGTGAATGATCCCTCACCTTCCCTGGGAGGGGAGTTTTACAACTGAGCCAGTTGAGTAAGGGGGGCGTTGGCATGATAAAAAGCATTATCCCACCTCTGCAGGGTCTGCTTCTTGTCAGCCTCTTCCTTTATCTGGCTCAAAATCCAGCTTGTAGCTAAACAAGGTTGGTTTGTCATGGTCATCCTCTGCTGATGAGTGCTCACCCATGCTGCACCTGGGCTGGACAGATCAGAGGAAGCATGAGCAGCAGGTAGAGGGAGCTGATTCTGCCCATCTCCTTTACTCTCATGAGACCCCACCTGGAGTACTGTGTCCAGCTCTGGGGCCCCAAGCATAAGAAGGACATGGAATTGTTGGAGTGAGTCGAAGGTGGGGGGGCACCTTCGACTCACCCTGATCACAGGGCTGGAGCACCTTTCCTGTGAAGACAGGTTGAGAGAGCTGGGGTTGTTCAGCCTGGAGAAGAGAAGGCTCCAGGGAGACCTTGTTGTGGTCTTTCAGTATCTAAAGATGAGGACAAACTTTTTAGTAGGGCCTGTTGCGATAGAACAAGGGGTAGTGGTTTGATTTAGATTAGATATAAAAAGAAATTTTTTTACAATGAGGCTGGTGAAACCAGAGAGGTGGTAAATGCCTCGTCCCCGGAAATTTTCAAGGTTGGAGGGGGCTCTGAGCAACCTGATGTTGTTGAAGATGTCCTTATTCATTGCAAAGGGGTTGGACTGGAAGACCCTTCCAATTCAAACTGTTCTATGATTCTGTGATCTTTTTGGTGTTGGGAATCTACAAGACTCCCTATGTTTTCAACAGTATTCATTAAGTAATAGCATTTTAATATTATTTCCAAAGATGTAGCTTGTTTTGCTATTCTTCTGTAGTGGGTGCTGGGAAGGAGAAGGAAATGGAGAGGCCAAGACAGGCTCTTCCTCTGTAGTGGCACTTGGTCATAAAAACCACTGAGCTAATGGAGTAGCCTGATTATCTTGTCCACTTTGTTAAGTGAGTGTTTTCAGAAGATGAAAGATTCTTAATTATGGTAATACAAGCTTAAAGGTGACTGACTAAAGATATATACAGAACTGTACCATTTCTAGTGTTCAAGTGCTCCTTTCTGCCTCTAGTTACAAGTATTTTTTACTGTAAATCTGATTGTATTTGTCATACTTTTAAGCAGATTTTTTGTGAGATTAATGTGAACAGGTGGTAAGGTGAGCATTGCAGCAAGCACCTAAAATATGGACCATGGCTTGAAGGTCTGTTTTGTTCCAGTGAAGGACAATACTGGTGCTGTATAACTGTGATACAAAACACAATAGTATGCACATTTCATTAGAAAAGGAAAAATCCTGGTTTGTGCAGCTGTTAGAAGTTGAATGGCTGCCATGGAAATTAGTTTAATTTACATAGTGATTTCATAGGCTAAAATATTAGCAGTCCTATAAATGACTGAAATATCTGCTCATTAATGCAGTGCATTTATCCAGTTGTTACAAATGTCTAACATAATCTTTAGGCAGAAATACGGACTGAGGAAGTTGTGTGTGAAAATAAAGCACTTTTTTGATGTAACAGTGCTGTTTCTGTTAATCTAAGGAAAATATTCGATCATTTCTGTCATTTTGTGCAATTCATCATTGCAAAACAAAACCTTGTCCTATTACCATCTGAATGCATTTGAAGTTGGGATTTTTCCTTTTCTAAATTGATTATTGAATGGATAATAGAATTAATGAATGAATGGATAAATATTATATGCTTTTGGACAAGCAAACATGACTGCTGTGAAAGGAATTTTTTTTGTTGTTTTTTATATATGATGCTGCTTTGAGAGAATCAGTTGTTATGTGGATCCTGTTAATTAATACGTTTGGTTGAGATTTATGAAAGATGTTCAGTCTGGTACTTTACCAGTGATTATAAAGGAAACTACATAGTTATTGCATTTTAAGTGTCAAGGTTTGCAAGGATGATATTTGATTAAAATCACAGAAACACAGAATCATGGAATACGCCGAGTTGGAAGGGACCACAAGGATCATCGAGTCCAACTCCTGGCCCTGCACAGGACGATCCCCAAGAGTCACACCATATGCCTGAGAGTATCATCCAAACATTTCTTGAACTCTGTCAGGCTTGGTGCTGTGACCACTTCCCTGGGGAGCCTGTTCCAATGCCCAACCACCCTCTGGGTGAAGAACCTTTTTCTAATATCCGACCTAAATCTCCCCTGACTGAGCTTCAGGCCATTCCCTCAGATCCTGTCACCGGTCACCACAGAGAAGAGATCAGTGCCTGCCCCTTCACTTTTCCTGACAAGGAAGTTGTAGACTGCAATGAGGTCTCCTCTCAGTCTCCTCCAGGCTGAACAGACCAGGTGGCCTCAGCTGCTCCTCAGACGCCTTCCCCTCAAGGCCCTTCACCATCTTCATTGCCCTCCTTTGGACACTCTCTAATAGCTTAATATCTTGCTTATATTTCAGTGCCCAAAACTGCACACAACATTCAAGGTGAAGCTGCACCAGTGCAGGGCAGAGAGGGACAATCCCCTCCCTTGACCGGCTGGTGATGCTTTGCCTGATGCCCCCCAGGACATGGTTGGCCCTCCTGGCTGCCAGGGCACTGCTGACTCATGTTCAACTTGCCATCAACCAGGACCCCCAGGTCCCTTTCCGTGGCACTGCTCTCCAGCATCTCATTCCCCAGTCTGTACATACATCTGGGGTTGCTTCATACCAGTTGCAAGATCTGGCACTTTATTGAACATAGACTTTTCCATATATTAATAAATAATATATAAAAAAATGTAAGCAGTGATATGAGTCAATTTGCTATTGACTTATTAACTTACTGTGGGTAGTTAAGGTAGCACCAACAATGAAAATTTGCCAGAGAACAAATAAAATGCAAATGAAAATTAGTATAGTTAAATTTCAGGTGATGTACATGGCAGAATAAAGTAATTTTATCTCTGTA
Source organism: Lepidothrix coronata (assembly GCF_001604755.1). Taxonomy (NCBI): domain Eukaryota; kingdom Metazoa; phylum Chordata; class Aves; order Passeriformes; family Pipridae; genus Lepidothrix; species Lepidothrix coronata. The sequence continues at coordinate 3,226,769 of NW_016690243.1, forward strand.
TCTAAAATTATGGGCTCTGAGTTGACCATTATCACATGGTAATGAAAGCGTGGGATTATGATATGTAATTCTCTGAAAACTAGACGCTCAATAGCAGACAAAAAAGTGAAGCAAGTGCTATGAATTCTCAGTAAAAGAACAGGGAATAAAATAGAGTATATATCCATGATATTCCTACATCTTGAAGAATGCCTGTAGTTTTAGGTACTGTATTTCAAAAGGATATGGTAAAACATGTAAAATGATCATGTTGGGTTACACCAGTAGCCAAAAGCATATCAGCATGAATTATGCTTCCCTTTTTCTTATAATTTTGTGTAAACAACTAGAGAAACTAGATGCTGCAGATACCTTTTCGTGCTAGTCAAGCAGTGTGAAGGGAGTGAGATATGCCAGGAATATCTTCATAGGAGGGGTGCTCCAGCCCTCTGATCACGTTTGTAGCCCTTCTCTGGAATTGCTCCAACAGGAACACTGTGTTACGTGAGACTGGACAGTACGGGGAACACTATTTTAAGTATGGTCCTACGACTTATGTCTTATGGTAAAGAACTACTTGGCCACCTTTTACTGTAAACTTAGTTTCTATAACATGTCAAAGTTATTCAGAACTTCACAGCCTTGGGCTGTAAATCATATTGCTTCAAAACAAAGTTTACTAACAGACAAATAGTTTATTAATTAGAATTGCATCTTTAAAGAAAATATTATATATGAATCTCTATTTGTGTAACAATTTATACCGAAACAGTAAGAGGTTCTGAAAATGAACATTCAGATTTTTGTGTCAAAACAATTTGGCTAAATTTACTTTAAATTAGTGTAAAAACAAGTCCAAATGAAACCCATTAGCCAATCTTAACTTTCCTGCACTCCCCAAATTACTTAGCAATGCTAGATACCAGACATAAACATTTATGCTAATTCCTTCATTACACTATTTACTATCCAAAGAAAAGAAATTATGGATAGAAATCCTCCTTTCTAATTGTGAATAGTCTGAGCTCAACACTGATGTAGATTTTTATCTGTTGATCTTGATGTGAGACAAAAAGATTAATTCTAAACTTTTTCATTTTGCCAGACAATTTCAAATGAGACCAAAATCTCATGGTCTCTGATGGCTGTGTTCCTGGAGTGTTCAGTTTCTCAAAAATACTCAACATAGTTAGCAACATGCCTAAAATATTTTGCTGTGTCATATTTAATTCTGGAAGATGGGGGATGCATTCTGTCAATGTGTCTAATGACTAATTAGGCACTCCTATAAGTGAGCAGAGTACAATTATAGTTACAGACTGACAAGGACTTTTAGTACTACATGTGTTAGTTTTTGAGAAACTGGGATTTGAGTTTCTCATTAGGCACATTGCACTGTAGCCTAGAAATATTCATGATGGTTTTTCCATCCTGTTGAATTTTCCATAGCATATGAAGCAACTAAATTATGGAGGGATGTAAAGAAATTGAACTGGAGAATAGAACATCATGTATCAACTCACGGAATCTAAATTAAGTATTGAAGATGAACCTAAGATGCATGACCAAATCTTAACCAGCCATCACAACAGGTCATGAGCTGTTTTTAAGATCAAGAGGCATCAATTAAGGTAACATAAGACACTGCATAGTCTTTAAACTCCCTTGAAGGATTTTTCAGTGTTAAATTAGAAGAGAGACTTCTCTGCAGCAACAGCCTTTTACATTTTTTGCTCATTGCTTACTTACATTACTTGCATTACTTACATAAAAGTGAGCTTTTGCTGCTTTCTCAAAGTGTTGCCTTCTCAGCAGTGCTGAGACCGTAAGTTCTCTTTTTAGAAGATACTCTAGCAGGACTGTATGGCCATGCACAAGTGTCTGTTTCTTGGAAAATAAAGAAACACTGTGACATCCTTGAATACTTTTGTATGTACTGCTAGATTCTGAAAAATACTTGGCAGTTCTGAAAACAAAATCACTTTCATTAGCTTCTCAAGGAGAGATGAGTACTGGATGTACGTTTTCAACAATGGGGAGTACAGGATACCCTTTCTTCATGACTGCCAGTGGCTAAGTGGGAAGTTACAGCTTCCAATGCCAGCTTTATTTTGATGCCTGTAATTTTCCAAGGGTTTGGCTAATGGATGTAGTAGGGTTTACATCCTCTTTTGCTGTCTCATCATTTCCATAGTCATCTGTCTGTAAGCATGATTGATTTTGGATATACCTGTTTCACCTTGTTTTCCATCTAAATGTGCATATAGCCAGTGTTGTTACAGTAAAATGAGTTTAAGTTCACTAAAATTCGTGAATGTTTTCCAAACAAGTTATTCAGGCAGTGTGTATTTTTGCACAAGTAGTGCTGAGACATAGGAAAAAAATTAAATTATTTTCCTAGGTTGCAGGAGAGGCAAGTTTGAGACAGCTCTCAAACTTCGCCTGGAACCCCAGGTTACCTGGCACCCTTACTTAGAGCTTTAATTATCCTGTTTCAAAATTGTGGATAACAGATGAACTATCATTGTATAAATAGCTAAGTTCTTCTATCTAGGCTCTGGTTGGAAGAAATAAAAAAAATTATATGTATAAATCAAAATATTAAGAAATGGTAATAATGGGAGTTTAAGTGAAACTACACTACTGTGAATAGGTTATCACAGTCCTATTAGGTTCAATTCTGCATGCAAGGATTGTTATATTCTGAGTCTGTACTGTTGAGCGTCTCTGCAGTGAAGCTGACCTTTCTTTCCAAAAAAGCTAAGGGTTATCTCTAGGAAACTTCATGATAGGAACTTACTTAGGAATAAAATAATGTAGTCCCTTCCTTGACACTTATTGTCACTTTATACTCAAGAAAGGTATAATTCATATAGATAAATTTGGCTTGAAATACAGTGCCATAAGTGTGGAAGGAAGCTATCAGATAATTTGCTCTATATGGCCTGACTAAAATCAATGCAGTTTGCTTACTCTATATGTTTTAGTGTGCAGATAATAAAATGTTAAATAATAAATGTCTGATCTTCTGAAAGAGATTTCTCAAAGCACGTAAAGTGAAAAATATCAAAGTTACTGTCATTGTTTGTGAGCTTCCTTAGAAAGTTTTCGTGTGTGGTCAGCAATGGTTTTTGACCTTGTATAGTGAGTTTTGTTGCTAAGAATTCATTTGGAGAGATATCTTTGACTCTTCTGAGAATTATTGGGATGCTAAAAGCCAAGCACATTTTCCCTAGTGTGATCAAATTGAAATAAACTGGAAGAATGCCAGGTTTATTTCTGATCCACCTCAAATTTAGAATATGAGCACAAATGAAGAGCAATTTTGTAGCTTTTGTTTTTGTGGTTTTGGTGTATGAAACTAGATGTCAAGCAGACAAAGCTGCAAATGATAGCTTTACATATTGATTGGGAGAAGTTGGTGTCTTTAGTGTCTGTGAAGCATTAATACTTTAAACAATAAATGGCTGTGGTGTTTCTGTTGGGAATCAAGCAAGAAAAGCCTTTCTGTTTTGTTCAGACCCCTTGGATGAAATATTTTTTTTGTTGGTTTAAAACTGTTTTTTGAGTCCAGTGTTGAAGAGTTGTTAAGAAAACAAGAACTGGGGTGTACTTGAACATCCTCATCTCTGCTTTCTGGGATTTAGTTATATTAGTGACATATTTCTGTTTTTTAATTGCAAAATAACAGCAATTTTAATTTGAAATGCTTGTCAGTAACAGTCTGTCTGTCCTTTGAGGGATAGTAAGTAACCTTCTATGTCCTAGAAAGGGATTAGCTAGTGCCACTCTGGGAATTAAATAATTATTTTAGTGTAAACTAGTCCAAAAGTAGCCTATCCAAAATACAAAATAGGTTAGAAATTTTGAAACAAATATAAAGCTATTTCTTTTAGCTATTAGCACTGCTTATCAACACAGTGTTTAAACTCATAAGCTCGTATAAAGAGGCTTTTAACATTGTGTGGAAGAAACATTATGTGAAGGACTGTTCCAAATAAAGGGCACTTATGTAAGAGAGACTGACCTCATCTAAACCCAAACTGTTGACAGTTAACATCAAGAAAATTGCAAAAACAAATTTTTAATTTGCAGAGCTGTAAGAAAGCCATGAAGTACAGAAGAGAATGTTGTTTAGGATGATATTCTTACAGTTGAAGATACTAAAATTATCCTAAGTGCAGTATAGCTCAGAGGATGGAACTAATGAAAAAGGAAATAAAACCTAACAAGTTGTCCTTTAAAAAAAGACACCAAATCAATAGTACCAACTTCCACATAAATTTTGAAAACCAAAAAATTTAGGGGAGAGGGCTATCCCTAGGTCAGTCCAAATTTTGGTGGAAGTTAAGCTATGCAATGCTATAATATTAGAAATAAAAACATACATACAAGACAAAGCAAACCATGCCACTGTTGGAATAATACTTTTACAGAGTTTAGAAGCAAATTAGCAGTGACTGACTCAGGGAGTAAGACAGTGGAACTTTGTCAGGAAACAGGGTTCTGTTATACAGGATTTAAAAGCAAAAAACCCACTGGACATGTGAAATAGAGATTGTGTCTGGAAGAATTATAAGCCTGGCTTTCCTCTGGCAAAATGAAGGTGTCTAAATCTAAGCTTATTTTTTAAACTTCTCTCTCTTACAGTTGATGGGGAGAAATGGGTGTTCCCAGACAAGTAAACCGTCTCACTTTGAAACAGACTTCTAAAATAAGTTACAGAAATTGGGTACTGAAAGGGACCAGTTTCGCTCTATTCACTATAGAGCATAGGGGAACTAACTGAGATAGACACCTCCAAAGTAGATGACATGAATCCTGTGTGAAACGGCAGTGAAAGTAGGCCATGCAGATCTCAAAGTTTTTTAAGTGGCAGAAGAAAAACAAGTCATCCAAGTTGACAGGAAACACTACTAAGGTTCTTTTGCTTTGCATGTCTATTTTTTTGGGTTTTTGTTTGTTCGTTTGTTTGTGGTTTTGTTGTGTTTTTTTTTTTTTTTTCCTAAAGTTTAGGAAAAGCTCTATGAGCAATGAAAGAATTTTTAAGAAACTGAAGTTTTAGAGAATCAGTGTTCTTTTTCAGATTTGGTTTTAATTTATTTTGGTGGCTTTGTTTTTTTTAGAGTAAAAATCTCAGTAATCCTGCCTACAAAGTGGAGGGGAAAACAACTGAGGAGTAATTTCTGTTTCAGGTTTTTAAAGGATTCTTCAGTTCAGTCTGTTTGGATTAGATACATATTACAGCTGAAACAATCAATTTATTCACATTCTTTTAAAATTTTTAAAATTTTTAATGTCTCAGAAAAATGTAAGAAAAACATTGTTTCAATAACAGGAAGATGATCTTAAAAAATAAATATTCATGCGTTTTTTTCTCAGTATTCTAATTCAGTGTTTTATGGAAATATATAATATAAACTGGTATAAAAAGACATAATGAGGTTTTAATTTAGAATTAAATAAATCAGTAGGATGAAGAGATACAACACTTGAAAGAATTTGCCTCATGGAATAACTTCAGAATTACTTCAGTAAAATCCTCGAAAGAACAAGCTTTTGTTGGACAAAAGAGTGTGATTCTATTAAAATTGAATATTTCTTCACCATTTGAAATCCATACTGCCTGAGCTATTGTGTATCAAATTAGGTCACTATAAACAATAACAAAATTGATGACTGTTCCAATAAGGCACTGGGTTATTTAAGTTTGCATTTTTGCATATAGTGAGACACTGTGAAAGATGCAATGTGTAATTTACACATGACCTAAATCAATCTATTTTCCAAAATGTCAAGCCTTTTTTATTAATTTTTTTTTTACTTAATGTACTAGTTATTATAGTGAACAAATTCCTTTTATTTTGTTTTTTTATTCAGTGAAAAAACTACACATCTCGGTGGGTATTGAACACTTAAAGTTTGTGACTCACAGTTTACATTTTCTTAGGCCTTTCTGAGCATAGAATCTCTATTAGATATGGTTATAGATTTCTCTGCTTCACAATCTCCATCTTCTGTTCTCATCCTTAGTACTCTTCAGATATTTGTGAACTCTATATCCCAGTTATTATTCTGGCCATTCATTATTTTGATAAGATGCTGAGACAAGTATTTTAAATCAAAGCATTTGTCATTGTATCCTTTACTCAGAATTTTTAAATAAATTATGGGAATTTCTCAAAAAAGATAATATTTTATGTTTACTTTCAGTATTATTCTTGGATGAATAAGAAACAAGATGTAGAACAGATTTTGCAAAATGAAAACAGATTTGCTGTAAGTTCAAAGTGTAAGGTTTTATCATTTAAGGATGAATTTTTTTCTCTTTGAAAATTTGAACTTTGAAATTCTTGGAGGAATAATTGCTAATCTTACAATATTTTTTTCCACTTGAAGGACTTTTGATCAATGTGTTAGGCAATTTCTCATTCTAAATCATTTAAGCCTTTGATTTTTATTTTGAGAGCTTGTAGGTTATTTGCAAACCAGTTCCAAGAAAACAAAACATATTTTTTAATATTTTAAATCGACTTTTTCTTACGGTTGTCTATTCATTCTGTTTTGTAATTTTAAGCAGTACATATTTATTTTACCCTGTGGAATAAGCTTTGTTTGTGTGACTACTAATAGACTATTTTAAAGCCTTGTGAAAAAATAAAGAGGAAAGATATCTCACAGCTTTGCTGGAAGGATGAAGCCTTGTTATCATTTATTTAATTGATTACTATTTAAGTACCAAATGCTGATGATTCAGGGGATATAAAAGAAAGTTAAGTCCAGAAGATTATGCTTTTTTTTTCACTCAAAGCTGTAAAAGCAGTGGTTAACTTATGCTTTTAGGTGATAGCACAACATTATCTGAGAGACTCATTGAAACGTTTGCCAGAGATATTTCCTACAGTTGTCCAACACCTGTCAAACAGACTCCCAAGCAGAGGCTTGCTTAATGCAGGATGAGCTGTGTTTACTTAGCTTCCATTTTATTCTAGAGAACTTTTATCTCCTCGTGGGCGTCTTGGTTTGAGAAAATTTGGAGGGACAGAGGCCTCAGAAAGCAGTTTCCTCCCTGGGATTCAATATCCCCGGGAGGCTTCTCCAGTACAGAGAGAGAGACCAAATACACCTGGAAGTAAGTGAAAAAATAACTCTTTACCAAGAAAAATGCCAATAACAATACTGATAAAACTGGGTTAAACCAACAGGTGAGGTGAAATTCCTCAAGCCCCTCCCACCAGAACAAATCCAGCTGGCAGCCGACCTCCCACACCTGGAAAAAACATGTGACCACAGGACAGAGACAAGATGGCCACCCTTCCATGTGGTTTGCCCCACACACACCTGGAAAAAGCTGGTAGCAACAGTCGGAGAGTCAGCACTGGCAGGAAATGGCGAATAGGTGGGATTTGATACTGGCAGGCACTTGTGTGGTGCTGGAGTGATGCTGGAAGAGGCAGTCAGAGCAGGGCTATGGAGCCCCAGGAGACTGGAAGGATCCGCAACACACCTGTTGGATCCAGTGATGAGACTTGGTTGTTGCAATTTCAATGTTCATTGGTCGAAGTGTTGTTTGAAGAGCTGTCCAAGTGGTGGTTGCAGTGCAGGTCCATCAAGGTAGTACTGGAAGTCCTGAGTGGTACGGGAAGCCCTGAGACTCAGAGTACCTCCAGTACCTCCCCTTGGGCAGGAAGGTTTCATACTGAATTATGTAATACTGTGAGTCACGGGATACTTCAGGAGTCTTTGACACCTCCTAAAATGATATAGCTGTCTCTTACATCCGTTATGGGTTCATTATGGTCCATTATGACTCATAACAAGAGAGTAATACCTTCAGGCTTGGTGTGAATGTTCTGGATTATCTGGGTTATCTGTTAGCTGAGTTATCTGTGTAAGGAAAAAGAAACACTACCCCATCTTGCAGGATTTGCTGCTTTTCTTATCCTGTTTAACACCCATCTTGTAGCCTGAGGTGTCAAATGTGCACACCTGCAGCCCCTGGCCTGGTGTCCACTCTGCACATTGTTACAAAGCACACTGCTGATTGACCCATCAGCACCAATAGCCCAGTCTCTTACAGCCCCTGGGCTGTCACTGCAGGTGAATGTTTGAGTCATTAATCACTAGCATTCAGTCTCTTTAAAGAAGGCAGAACACCAAAAAGGCCTATTTGGAGAATAGAAAAGGTGGATACCAGAATTTCTGTGTAACCCAGGACACTGGATTAAGCAGACTTGGTTAATAGTATCTGGTTGTCAGAGCAGCAGTAGTGTTGGCCTCTGGCAGGAGTGCTGGAGGTAGATATATTTGAAGTAATTCATGTTTTTGTCAGAAGAGCCATAATCATAGCTATAGAGGTGCTTTAGTACTCAGATCAGCCTGAGCTCTCTTCATTCAATGATGCAAGCTTTACAATGTGGGGCTACAGGTTTTCCATAGTTAGGCTCTTTTCTTGTACTACTTTAGTTATTTCTTGTTCACAAGAGGAACTCTCTAGGGAAGAACCATTTAGGGAAGAGGTAGTCTTAGGAAAGACAGATGTATTGACTAATTTTAAACTTTTATATGTTTATATATAATTGGAACATATTTCTCTTTCAAAACTGTTGAAAAAAATGCCACTTAGATTATTTTTTCTTTTCATTGAATGGAAGATGTATCTTATTTGAAGAATTCACAACCAATTTAGAAAGCACCAGATGAAATGAGAACTCTTCACTGATACAAAACTAGCCAATTTCTAGATAAGCACAGTGAGTGATTTTCGTGGTTGCTACAAAATGTCAATATGTTACTGATCAGTTATCTAATCAGTAAGTTATTGTGTGTTCTGACAGTCCTCCGTAAAGACAGATTTGTTTTACTTTGCATACAATAAGTTGTTTCCATAACTGTTACTGCAAAGAATTTTGTCATCTGTGTGTCAAGCTTTTTCATGTAGTTTTTGCTGTATATTTCCTTATTCAAACTGCATACAAGAGACAGTTAATAAGACTATTTAAAACTGTACATGAAGAAGAAAATGAAATTATTAAAAATCTTTAAAGCTGAGGTTTCCAAAAATGAATATTTTCTATCCCATGGTTAAAAGTTATGAGCCCTTTAAATGCTGTAAGAAAAGACATTAAAACCTGTCGATCAGAAAGTTCAGTGAAATACTGATTCAACAATATCCTGCTTAATGCTGTCCTGCAGTACATTTCGTCTGTTCATGCATTTGGTTCTGCAGTAATGAATACAAATATGAACTAAAGGGAAAATATTTAGACTAACAAGCAACTGTATTTAGTCATATCTGTGTAAATTATTCTAGATCTATTAATTACTGCTAGTTGTGTTTTTTGGGGGGTTTTTTTGTGTTAAAGCTGTAGTCTTCCATGGCTTTTTAAATTAGGGTCTCTGAAAGATGTTGCTTACTGCAAATTTTTATCTGTGATATTGTTTATATTCTGTCGTATTATGTCAGTTGTATGAGTGCTACCAAAGCTAAAATAAATCGTCACATTAGCAGTCCAGGGACTGACTGCAGTCTGCACATCTTATGGCTTGAAATGGACTTTCTTGGGAAATACCTCAGAACTGACATGTGAGGCATCAAGAAAGAAACAAGTGCAAATGACAATGAATCAGGTGAATCCTGTGTCATAAATGCAGCCAAAGAACAAAGAATCCTGGTGAAAAATAAGTGACAAGTGGAGTGAAAGGCTGTTCTGAGTTAGATAAAATGGATGAAAAACAGAATAGTGTGACTGTAGAGGCAGGAAGTGACTGAAGGGCGATACATTCAGAGCTCTGACAAAATGGCATTTGGGAAATTCTTTTACTTCTGTAGGGTAGACCTCAGGCAAAAAGACATTACTAGCAGAAGTCAAAACCCCCTTTCCTTGGGATTTTCATTATTTAAAAGGTAAGTTTGGTGTGGGGTGGTGGAGGGGGGGAGAGGGAACAAATAATATACAACTTCTTAACAATTGAAGGACAACATAGGCTAAATCAGTCATATTCTATGAGAGCTTTTCAAGATTAAGCACTAAAGTTTCAGATCCTGCAAACTTTAAGAACCTACATATGTGTAAGACTAATTATTTAGGAGGATCTTGGTGGCAGTATGTATTCACAGAATATGCTGAGTTGGAAAGGACCCATCAGGATCATCGAGTCCAACTCCTGGGCTCTACAGGACCATCCCCAAAAGTCACACCATGTATCTGAAAGTGTTATACAAACACTTGTTGAACTCTGTCAGGCTTGGTGCTGTGACCACTTCCCTGGGTAGCCTGTTTCAGTGCTCAGCCACCCTCTGAGTGAAAAACCTTTTCCTGATATCCAACTTAAACCGCCCTCGACTCAGAATCATGCCACTTTCTCAAGTCCTGTCACTGGTCATAAAAGTGAAGAGCTCGGTACCTGCCCCTTCACTTCCCCTTGTGAGGATGTTGAAGACTGCAATGAGGTCTCCCCTCACTTTCCTCTTCTCCAGGCTGAATAGGCTAAGTGACCTCAGCTGCTCCTCATACAACTTCCCCTCAAGGCCCTTCACCATCTTTATTGCCTGCCTTTTGGCGTTCCCTAATAGCTTAATATCTTTCTTACATTGTGGTGCCCAAAACTGCACATGATATTCAAGGTGAGGCTGCACCAGTGCAGAGCAGAGCAGGACAATCCCCTCCCTCGACCGGCTGGGGATACTTTGCCTGATGCCCCCAGGACACAGTTGGCCCTCCTGGCTGCCAGGGCACTGCTGACTTATGTTCAACTTGCCATTGACCAGGACCCCCAGGTCCCTTTCCGTGGCACTGCTCTCCAGCATCTCATTCCCCAGTCTATATACACATCCAGGGTTGCCCCATCCCAGGTGTAGAATCCAGCACTTTCCCTTGTTGAACTTCATGTTAGTGGTGATTGTCCAGTTGAGGTCTCTCTGCAGGGCCTCCCTGACTTTGAGGGAGTTGACAGGTCCTCTCAATTTATTGTCATCAGCAAACTTAGTATTCCTTCGAGTTCTGTGTCCAAATCATTAACGAAGATGTTGAAGAGAACTGGGCTGAGGATGGAGCCCTGCAGAACCCCACTACTGACCAGTCACCAGCCTGATGTTACCTCATTCACTATAATGTTTTGTGCCCAGTCTGTAAGCCAGTTGCTCAGCCATTGCATAACATGGTTATCCAGCTGTGTTCTGGACATTTTGTCCCTAAGGATGCAAATCCTTCCAAATGTTAAAATCAGTATGTGTAGTAGGAAATTTCAAAACTATATACATGATGTTCCTACGTGTTATAAAATAGGGCTTATTTTGAAACAAGTGTCCTGATACAGCTAAATCTGTAAACAGGGTTTAATTTCTTAGTGGTCATGTAATTTATATTCCATAATGTAATTGTATGACAACTGTAAGTTTCATTCTTTGACAAAATCCTCCAGTGAGTCTCACATTATTAAGCAGACATATATATTTAAACCAAAGGCAGCTATACACATATTTTGCAAATATATTCCTCAGTTTAAACTGTCCTGACACATCTGTTGACATTTTCCATACAGCTAACATATATTGCTTATCAGTCTGTGATATGTCTAGGAAATCCCATTTCATACATTGCTTCTTACGATATTTCATAATCACACAGTCAAATGATTTTGCATAATTGATGAAACAAGGAACTATTAAGTTAAACCATCTTTCACAGTGTTACTTAAATTGGTGGTTGGGTTCTTTGCTCCTTTACCTTTTCTGACATCAGCTGCTCCATTTTACTTACTTTTGCTCTTTTTTGAATGTTGTGATGTTAGTAATATAATTTTTATTTGATTGTATATAAAGCAGATATTTTGATAAAATATTAAAGATAAGATATTGGGTAGCTACTTGCAAACATGAACATTTCTCATGTTCATCTTAGGTCAGTCTTAGGAGTCTTGTCTCTATTTGGCTTCGTTTAACTGCATTCTTTCCATCCAGTTTTCCACTTTTGTTGTTGTTTCATTAGCACAGAAAATTCCTTTCCTTTTGCCAAAGTTCAGTTATCTTTTAAAGTTTTGAGGTTCTCAATTAAATATAACATACACCTCTTCTATTTTTGTTATATAAATTTTTTTAATGCTTGATAAAGAATCTTCAGCTTTTGGTCAAGCAGGTCCATTTACTCTTTCTTTTTTTTTAATGATTCTGCACTGTTCTTTAGTAGATGATAATTTATCTTATTTCAAACGCAGAGTCTCTAAATTGTTTAGTTCTGTGGTTTTTACCTTTTGCCTTTCTTCTGTTTGAATGTTGTCTCTTCTGCTTCGAAATATATATGGAATTGTATTTTCAATAGTTTTTTTATTTAAGAAATATTTTTTCAGTGTTTCTTTTGGGAAGCAGATCTCGTGCAGTGTTGCTTTGCCATTTTTGGTAGCATTTAAGACCTGGAATTTACACTTTTGGTTTAATTGGTGAACACTAGCTATTTTCTCTACTCTTCTTCTGTGGGCCTGTGGGGTTTTTCAGGAACCACTGATTACCATTTCTGAACAATGTCAGGTTTTTCCTACTCTAATTTCAAGTCTGCAGTGGTGCATCTTTTGTTATCTTGCCCAGTCTGTCTCTGACTAATTTTTTACTGTTGGATGCGTGGTCATTTTTAGTGACGGGATTCATGCTTATATGAGCTTTACATGGAGAAATGAAAAGTCTCTCTGTGAATAACATGGACAAGAAAAGGGACAGAAATTGACCAAAAATTGTAATTGGCGACCAAAATTCCTTTCCAGTTCTTAATTTCCAGTGAATGTACTTAATTTTGAATAAAATCAAGCTAAGTGATAAAACATTGATTGATATGTTAGCCAAAATTATGTGACTTTAATGTTTTCAAAACAAATCCAATATAAAATGTGAGCTCTTTCAAATAGAAAGCACATATAATAAAATAGAACATATAATAAAATTTAAATATGAATAATTAGAAAAGCACCTTCCTAGGAAGGTGCCTGATGCCAGGGACTGCTCCAGCTGGCCCCTGGATGCCTTGCTCCCTTGCTGGGGATAATGGGAAGAGCCTGGCTACCAGGCTGTGCCCTGGGGAAGCCCCCACCGGTGTTCCTGCCAATGGGAAGCTGTGCCCTGGTACTTTAAAAAATGTAATCTTTGAATGTGTTCTACTTTTATATAAAATGAGAATTATGCTAGTTTTTTTTAGTTTGACCAAACTTGCAATTTAACCATTTAAAGTAAATTGGGAACCAATAAAATAATAAAACAAAGTATGAATTTTAAGCCAGTGAGTATATGTTATTAAATCTGAAATAAAAAGTGCTCGTTCTACAAAGGAAAAAAATTAGATGTGATTCAAAGGCCTTCTGTTTCAGATAGTTCTCTGCTTCCAAGAAATTGCTTTATCAATCACTTCTGTAAGTTAGCCTGTAAATTGGTGTATAAATGAAGTGTTGTATCTGTTCTCTCTGTTTTGTTTTCTTTTATACCCTGAACCAATCCTCTGCAAGGCAGATTCATTTGTTGTTTAGTTGAAATGGAATGACTGCAATTCCACAAACAAATTGGGCCTCAGTTAGGTGCACTTTGTCATAAATAATCTCTGAGGAGATTGGATTTTTCTGCTTGCTGATGTACTTCAGCTGTATGTTAAACTCATAGCTTCTTAAAGGGACTGAGTTATTGCTCAGCTGAATGCTCACCAAGGAGCATGCACCTGTCCTTGTTCTCCTGTGTTGTAGCTGTCTCTATTTCCCTAAAGCATATTCAGCAAAGTTTATGTTAAAAGAAACTACTAGTCCATTTTTTTTTGTTCTTTGTCCCATTTTTTTCTTATTCAACTACATGATACACAGCTTTTTTGGAGTATGTTTCTTCATGATCTGGAGAGAAAAGCCATTTCATAGATTGGTTAAGGACATTTTCCATGGTCTGGTCACCTAATAGTCATATTTCACATTCAGCAGTAGGCCACTTTAAAATTTAATGGCATGTTTTTATCAGCTGTAGGAAATGGCTTTTACATTTTCATTTATAAATTTTACAGATATTTCTTTTACTTTGTTATAGAAATTTGCTCTACACTTCAGCGTAACCTTTTCACTTTCTTTTTCAAAAGCAAGCTGTAACTCCACACCTCTGTGGTTTAGATGGCTGAGGTGCTGGCAGCTTGATAGTGTAATCTCTGCCTTTTCCCAGGCTACCTCCTATTTTGTAATGGGTTGAGTAACAGCTGCAAAAGTACGATAGTTTTGTTCTAGAACTATCTGATTCTGATCTGTGTCATTTCTGCACACAGCCAATCATGCTGAGCAGTCTGAATTATACTTTGTTTACATGGGATTACATAACTGTCCCAATGATAAAAATTGAGCTGAATTTCCACAATGTGGCAAGCTTTAGATCTTTACATATAAGTAGGGGATTGTGCATGTCTCATAGATGGCACGATCATATTTTGAATGTCTGTGCATTTGACCTATTTCACATCTGGGAAAAAAACCCAAACAATATATACAATAGTAGGAACAATAGTATACAGTCTAATTCTTATTAAAAATGCTAAGGTAACAGAATATGTTACTTTTCATTTATGAAAAGTATATGTTACTTTCCATTTATTGATGAATGAGCTAATGTGTCATGCATATAATGTGTATGGGGCTCATTTAGAAAATTAATGAAACAGTTTTTGTCTCAAATCTGATCAGGTGTGTGATGTGTTGTTGAAGAGATTCAAGTGTGGATTTTTAATTGACGATATCAAGTCTCTCCACTTCAAAATGAGATTTAGGGAAAAATAACCAAGAAAACCATTAATATAAATCTATTTGTTAAACTGAGGATGAGTATCAAACGTAACAGGCAGAATAGCATCCAGTCAGATGAAACAGTACTTTACCCACATTACTCAGTGATCACAGACATTATATATCAGCTCCACCTAGTTTATAATACAATATTTCAGTAGTTCAGAAGTAATTGTCATGCGTCATATATGAATATGTGAACATGGATGCAAGAGTGTATGTACTGTAAAGGATGTACTGTAAAGGAGCTAAAAAGAGCAGTATAAATAATAATTTTTTCTTTCTTCTGCCATGTTGCACTTCGTATGGCTCAGGTTGCATTTCTGATATAAACCACCTCATCAGCTGTGTCAGATTGCACATGAGTGTGAATAAGAAGAGTTGGATATAAATGCATTTAATTGTCTGAATGAATCAACTGTCTGGTTTCATGTAGGCTGAAGGTAGGTGTTAAAAAGAGGCCTTTGATGGGGGATCTTAACAAAAGGGATTTGAGGAATATGTGGACAACCTATGGTGGATTGGATGGTGAGGATTAGGCTCAGGAAAGCAGGTTAGATGTGGTATTTTCAAAAATTTTATACCAGTGTTCTAAACCTAAATTTTTAAATGGGAGCAGAGAAGATCTTACCAAACAAAGTCAAAACCGTGTGGTCAACAACAACATTGTTGCACAAAAATTGTCACCAAGACAGAAAGGACTGGTGAGAGAATAACTCAGGGCCAGAACAAGGCATTATTAATAGAAGTGATGAGTTGGTGAATGTCAGTGCTAGCTGAAGTGTGTATGGAAAATGATAGGTACTAGAGAGATATTTTTGGATAATAGATAAGGGGATAGAGAAGAAAAAATGAGGGAAAAATATAGCTCATAGTCTTGAAAGATTGAGAGAATAATAGTCATAATAATGATGGAAAAAGGACAGAAAGAATTTGAAAGTGAAGGTGGGAGGATCATCTGTTTAAAGTGACAGTGGCATGCCTAAGAAGAGATATTAACTCCTATAGGCATAGGAGATAAGTTGGTGCAACAGGTAGGTTTTCGAGTCATCAGTAGATAACTTTATAAGCTCTGTGAGTGAAGGAAAGTGTTTACATTCACTGCAAAATGAGAAGAACAGGGGTTGGGGACCAAAGTCTAATTTATCATCATTCTGTCAGAAGAAAAAAATATTTTTTGTAGCAGAGTACCAATAACTTTTCTGTATTTATGGCTCCCTTACTAAAGTTGTGTCTTCTAGTTTGAAGCATGAGTGGAAAGAGATGGGGACTTCTTTTTTATCTAAGCTCACACATGCTTCTGTTTCTTCAGTGGTAGTATAAGAAATGTTGTAAATTAAGTTTCTTTCTTTCTAACTGGAGGAAGAATGCCTTTTAAAACTGTTTTATTAGTGTTACTGCCTTGCAAAATCATTATATTTGGTTATGACTAATCATTATGTATATTAACAATAAACGAGGAATTTGTTCTGAACATTATATACTCCTATTTTCTCCACGCAGGCAATGATTCTCATGATGTTCATTGAAGGTAATAACAATTACTTACTTTCTGCTGGATATCATAGATACTAACTATCCATCATATTTAGTTATCAGACTTCTTATGTGCATAATTTCAAAACGCATTTTAATATACAGTCTTTGACTTTTCTCTGTGGTAAGATGAGATGAGCAGAATGCTCCGGTGGAGTAGGGCTTGAAGTCAGCAAGTTCTCAATATTGGTTTTCCTTTCTTAATGTCATTATGAAGCTTCATAGACAACTCTTATTTTACTTCAATGTCTTTACCTGTGCAAAAGGGATAGCGACAGCTGATTAAGAGCAACTTAGTTTTAATAGGCCTTTGAATCAGTTGATGTGAAAAGTTTACTGTTTTGTCTCAGAGAAGTTCATATTATTATATTTTATTCAAATTTCCTGATGTTAAAAAAATAGGACAGGGTCTTATTTCTCCTACTGTGATATGGGACCTTGGTGTGATTATTGCTCTATTTTATTATACATCTCTCTTTTAGAAAGTACCTGGAAACAGAAAATAAGAACTGGAATCAATTCTGTCAGGTTCATCTATTTAATCAGTGAGAAGACTGCAAAATTATTTTTAAGATTTTTAGAGTGATTTCTCTAGAATTATATTTTCTGATATAATATAGTATTATAATATAATAATATTTGAATTATATTTTCCAGTATAACTTGCATGTTGGCTGGCCACCCTAACTATCTGCTATATAGTTCTCTAGCAATTTTATATTAGGTAAGTTTAAACATATTTTCAAAATCCTCTTTGCTCTTCATAATTTCAATTTTTCAATTTTTTCCTAGACTCCTATAGGTTGTTAAAATAAATAATAACTTGACAGATGAAAGCTTCATGTTGGGTACATTTTTTTAATGCAGACTCAGTCTTCTAATAATTTTATAAGAATATGAATGGTAGAGACCTCTGATCCATTAAGCAATAGTATTATTTTAATGGTAGGATTTTTCCTCTCAATGTAGCTGAGTTAAGAAATATGGAAATAGTAGCAATAATTCTGTTGGTATCTCACACAGAACTTGTGTTAGTGAATAGGCTTATGGTGACACTAATAGCATTCCCACATTTATTTATTGTCATAAATAGGTTCTTGAACTGTAATGTAGTGTATTATATTATATTTTAGGCATGTTTATATTTTATAAACAACGTTCTTTACGCAGGGATCTGCATTCTTTTCTTTAGTACAAATTCATACACGGATTTTTGAAATTCTTTAATATCCACAGTGAGGCTGCAATTATGGAAACTTCATCATCTGTCTAATTTCCTAAGCCCAGTTATAAAACTAATCAGTCCTGGACAGTTCTACTGAGAAATCACCATTATGAAGACTTCTTACTGCCCTACTAAGCTCTCAATACACTGGCTGTTGCTCCTCACCTGAACTCAACATCCATGGTGGAAGTGTTTCAGCTGTTTGGCCTTTTAGAGGCTTCCATGGTCTATAACACAGACCTGTCGCAACAGTCATGGCATATTTAACTTTGGATATGTCTTATGCTCTCACTCAGCCATTTAAAGCCATTCATGCCTATTACTGAATTAGGCACCTAACATGGTTACATTATCCAAATATGCAGAATGTTTTTAAGAGCCTTTTGCTTAATTCCGTTAGTTATTGTGAAACTTTATTCAGGGTCATAATCATTAGACTTCTGTAAGCACAGTAGAAATTGATCTATGAGACCTCTTAATATCATGTTGAGTCTTCCTTATCTCCACTGAATCTCATAATACTTATATTTATCTAAAGTAAAATTCTGGATCCCACATTTATAAAACTTGCACCAATAATATATTTATGTTAGGAACTTCTCTTTCTGACTGAGTCTCCACATATGGCTCCTCATGTTTAACTTTGGTTAGTGTTTCTGTCCTCCATGGGGTGACCAGTTTGGCTTACTTTCTTTTCATCTGGAGCTGTTACAGTTGATCACATGTGGTTTCTGTTTCTCATAGAAACTGTTATATCATGTCAATGTCAGGCATACACAATTAGTTGAATTCATCTCTTTTGATGATATTATTAAAGCTATTATTAAACAGAAAACAACTTAACAGAAGAGAATGTATTTTATGTTTGTGTCTGCAGTAGCATAGACTTCTGAATTTATTTTTATTATTTTTTTTTGTAAACATTAGGGTTTAAACTAAAATAAGAGAGTAAAATCACATATTGGAACAGCCATTGCAGAAATAATACGTATCTTGACTTTTCATACTTCTTTTTCCTTTTTAATAACTTAATTTCCTTTTTTGCATATTGGGAAACATAACATGAATACATTTCAAGATAGAAAAAACAAGAAACTTCTTGTTTGTGTTATTATCACTTTTAGTTTTGAAGAACATGAGTGAACTCCTTTCTAGGTTTTACAAGCAAGGTTGAATCTTCTCTGATGCGTGGGTGTTTTCAGTATTTTTAAAAGTCTCAACAGTTACTAGAGATGTTTTAATGCCACCAAACACGGATGGTTTGTTAGACTCCTACAGGACTGTGAAAGAAGCTGTAAAAAGGTCTGGAATCCTCAGAAAAATTACAAGTGTGTAGGCAGGGCTTAACATTTATTTGCCTGCAGTCTTTCTGATTCTGATAGATTCAGTATGATTTTTAATGTCTAAATTATGTCAGTTCAGACTCTGATAGTAATGTTGTACAAGGCAACATCTTATTTGGAAGCAGTCTCTAGCGTTTCAGTTTCTGAAAATTAATTTTTGCTGAATACTTTTTTATGTCTCACCATTCTACTTGTCACTGTGTGAAGAGATGCTACTGTAAGTTTGCCACCTTCTGCTGTAACTTTACTGTCTCCAAGGCAATACCATTTGGCCATTGTGTTCACTTTTAGAGTTCTTCCTGTTCTCCCACAGCAAATGCATTTGGCTTGGTAATAAATGTGACTTTATTGCTTAAAACAGAAGGAACTGTGCTTCAGTGGGAAGTGCTTCATAGGAAGCCTGGGATACATATGCAAGTGAAGTGTATAAAGTAGTTGGTGTGAATGATCCTTAAGTAGTTTCCAAAGGTCAAAACCTAATATGTTGCCACCTTCCATTAAAGTAGTTTGGATACATACTGGTGGGTTGAAACAGCGGGTAACACAGCATGCTATTGTTTTCAAAGACAAAATATAGCAGTTCATGGTTCTTTAGGTATTGAGTGAATCCACCAGGCCTTCATGGGTATTTTCTTTTGCAGTGCACTGTGAGAGAATGTGTAGTCTAAAGAGACAAGTGAGATGTATGTCTCTGATTTTCAAGATTCTGCTGGAAATCAATTGCTGCTGATTTTTATCTGTCAGCTTGCCCTCAAGGAGGTCCCAAATGATCCATCAGGACAATCCACCAGAAAATTGTTTGTGGTGGTTGTCTGTTTACACTGGGACACAAATAGCCCACAGCTTGTAGATAATCTCAGTAAGGTAGATAAGAACAATCTCCACTTTTTCAGATGTAAAGTTTCCAGAAGCACAAACAGCCTGGAAAAAAAGCTGTCAATTAATTGGGACTACTTTGACTAATAGTAGGGAGTAGGATAATTGGATGATTCCTATTGATTTAATGAAAATGGAACAAATCACTGAAGTATGATGGCATATTTGTATGAAAGTCTTAATACTGAAAATGATAAGGGGAGGAAAATTGATAAAAATATTAAACAGCTTCAACCATTTGTTTTGTAGTTTAATGAGTTATAGGTTATGCTGAGACCTCAGCATTGCTTAAACTTGGTCAGGGAGTGTATATCCAGGGTAATTCTAAATTTATGCATAAATGTAAACGTGTGATAAATCCCATTGAAAGCTAATGCTATTGTTTTGATTAAAAATCAAAGTAGACCATCTCAGTAGTCTAAAGAGGGCTCCATGGGCCTGGGCAAGTTGATAGCCATGAATGAGCTGCATCCAAATGCAAATGCAGACAAGGGGGGATCCCACAAAGCTTCCCACAGCTGCAGGACCCATGGTGACACAGCTGTGCTGCATCAGAGCTGGCTACATCCATGGACATACCTCTGGGCAATCAAACCCATATGTGGGGGACAGGGGTAGCCAAGTCTCTGAGTCTGCTCAAGGCCTCCTGTCTTGTATTGGCATTTTAACAAAATATTGTTAATTATTAGTAGCTGAATAATTCTCTAATGTCTATTCATTTTCCAGCTGAATATGTATTAGTGACCAAAGTAGTCTAGGAAAATAATCCAGGTTTGCTTTATAAAGAGGAAGGACTTACTCAAAGGGCAATTGGTCTCATCCTGGAGTAGATAGTAAAGGTAGGTGGTTTTAAACCCCTTACAATTTACTGTCTTTCCCAGTTCAATTAATCAAAAGAAAGCCATGGGTAGCAATAAAAAGAGCTTTCAGTCACAAGATGCTCTTCAGTCCAGGCAAACACGTGATTAACTGTGGCATTTGTGTTCTCTCCAGATGTTTCAGTTACTTGTATTTTAACTTTAGAAGCAAAATAATCTCCTAAGTATGCATTGCATAGACATGGTACAATTAGTTTTATAAAAATAATTCAGGAAATAATTTTTCTGTGTTCATATGTGTTTTAAATATTTATTTAAAAGTAAGAATTTAAAACCATATTTTTTAATCTTCAATATACATTCCATCTCTCTCTATATAATGGCAACTTAGAAAATTAAATGAAAATCAACAGATCTAATCTTGCATTCACATCTCATAAAGCTAAAAAAGGACTTTTATTTTCTATTCCGTGCACCTTGGCCAACCAAGCTTGACATTTTTCAGGCATTTGTGTGTAGCAAATTTTAACTCCCAAATGAAATTGTTTAATTATAGATATTTGTCCTTATTCATGGGTTGAGATGTGTATCAGAAATCTAACTGAATAGAGATACAATGCTTTGTAAATTGCTATAATATGTTGAAGAAAAACATTTCTTTTTTTTTTTCAAAGGGAAGTTACTTTTCAAGTTCTAATAACTATGCATGTGGTGATGGAAGAATCAACTCTTTATTGTTTCTCAGAATTTAGGAAATACAGTCAAGCCTTACAGACACAGCCTCAACAGATCTGCATTTCTCTCTCATGAGGAATACATTTATTTTCATGAAGTACTTTGACAGGTAGATGGATTGAATGTAAATGGATGTGCATATAAGCTTTTCTCTCTCTGCTAGGTAATTAAAACATAAGGCAGAATATTAATAAATATCTTTATTGAAATAGAGAAGTGACAGAACATCGACAAATTATTAATAAATATATTTATTAAAGGGGCCTCTGGTGGTCTAGTGGTTAGGGTGCAGGACTCTCACCGCTGCGACCCGGGTTCAATTCCCAGCCCCCCGGGCAGATGGAGCTCGTCAGCCCTGTAAGGCAATCCATCTAAGAGAAGGTCACTCTAAACAAACCTACGTTCTGAGACCCTCACTGCCACTGTCCAAGCTTGCTTGGCCCCGGCAGATGAACCTCAGGATTAAAGGGTGGGCTCAGTTCAGCGCACGCTGTGTCTCACCTAAAAAATCCACTGCGCAGGCTCGAAGGGTTAATGACCTTTCCCAAATCTTCGCTCGTGAAGATTGGCCATTATATATATATTTATTAAAATAGAGAGGTGACAGAACATTGACAAATATTTGCTTTAGATTGCTTTTGATTTCATTAAGAGACAAAACTATGGAGACCAGAACTTTCAGAATGCTTGGTTTGCTTCCATATCTGGGGGAAAAAAAAAAAGTTAAAAAAAAAAAAAATCTGATGCAGATACTGTTATAATTTTGATCATTATTTTGGTTTTACAGATCTTTTGGAATGAACAGGATATGAATTATTTCTCTCCTCTTTTTTGTTTTTTGCTTTTTGCTAGTAATATTACCTACAACCAGGGCTCTTTTAAAAATGTAGTTTATTATTGATTTTATTTTGTTATTCTGTTTGAAAATCCAGAGATAGAATATGTCAACAACTTGTTCCTGTTACATCTAAAGTACTTTTTTTGAAGATACTGTCAAATTAAATCAAGAAAAGACTTGTACGTTCATGGAATAGGTCCAAATTAGTTTTTCGATTGCTTTGGTAAATTGGTGAGGAAATGTTTTCATGGATCCAATACTTTGAAATGCCCTGCATGTTTGTCCATCTTATTGCTTTAACTCAATATAAAAATTGCATAATTATTATATATAAATCACATTTCATAAGTATCTTTTGTCATTTTCACTTACTTTGCCTCTCAAATGTAGTTTCTGTACGTGTTTGTCAATATTACAAGGACTTAGTATAAATAACAATGGCAGAGGATCAGTCTCTGTTAATGTAAAAATATATTTTTATAAAACTAACTAACCAGAAAAATGTATTACTTGATACACTCCATATGTATTTTCAGATTTATTTTTTAAGTGTTTGGGTATCAGGTGTTTAAGTTAAGCATTTAGATGTTGAATTATCTCTATTCTGAATCACTTTTTCTGATAGGCTTTTTTAAAGGTTGAGATGTTCTCTAATAACAGTGAAGTATTCACCTTCCTTTTTGTAGAACACATGCACTGAGTAAAATTGTAGTAGGCAGAAAAGGCATTTATAGTAAAAAAATATTTTAAAGGAGTTTTTTGAAATCAGCTGTATTATAGGCTGTCTGTTCACAAATCACAATTCTGTCTCTAATTTCTAGTACTGTTATACATCAGCTAATAAAACTAGGATTATTTTTCTGCCCTCAGAGTTAAATTTCATGAGTATAGAAGACAAGACGTTATTAGATGTTAATTTTTGTTTATGGTCTTCCAAACCTGATAGTGCTGAGATTTTTCATAATGTATCTTTTGGACCAGATGTTTCCTGGGTAGGGCCTTCTAATGGAACAGCCAGTAAGAAAAAAGTGTTTTATAGTTTTGATTACCAGCATGTTGGAGTTGTGAGATGTATCTGGTGCTGTTAGCATTAAGGCACAAGAGTGGTGATTTTCAAAAATGCAGATGAGGCAGTTTCATTGCAAAATAATGTGGATTTCAGAAGTGAAGATGAATTATGCCAGAATTCTAGGAGAGGGAAAGGAATGCTTATTAATAGGATCTTGGTGAAAAGTAAAGAAATAAGAAAAAAATACAAATATTTTGTGCGCAACCTTGAAGTCTGAAATAATGAGAGTGATCTGAGAACAAGGAAAAACCTGTCCTAATGTATCTGTTAATTAGGAAGATTTGCCTTGTTTTACCTACCAGTTAGGCAGAAAGTACTTTTTAAATTAAAGCTAATTCTTATTTGGATGACATTTTAATCAAAAATAGTTATAGTTAATATAATTATTAATATTTTTAATAATACTTAAAGGATTGTAGCATCTACTGGTATCTAATTTCCAAGAGTTTTTAAAATTTAGGAAAAAGTTAAAAAAAAATTTAATATAGAAAAAGGATAATGCTATGTAAAATTATAGGTTCATAAAGATATTTGATGTAGTCTTAAAAACAGAGACTGAGTTCAAAACTACTTATTTGAGTTGATTTGTTTGTGTTACTAATTTGAAACAGGTGCCAGCTGCATGTTAATCCATGGAAATCCCTGTTGAGTACTTAAAATATTAAGCCTCCATCAAGTCAAATGAGACTATGTAGAACTTGCCCTCTTAGGGCACATATATAGCAACATGAAGCTCTGATTGACACAGCGACGAATAGATTTCTTTCAGCCTTTTCTGGACCTGCTGAAAGTAGCATTATTAATAAAAAAATTCTGGCACATGTTTTGTTATTGGCCAACATCCTTGATATGTACCGAGTCCTCAGCAGGCTTGCTGCTAGCGTGTATCTGCATTTTCAACTGCTGATACCCCTCTGTGGCTGTGCTTTCTCATACAGCAGTCCAACATTCTTTTTGCTGGGGAGATACACCAACAAGTCTTAAAAATTGCTAAAAGGCTTTTAAAGAAGTTGTTTGCTGACAGACTAGTTTATTAACTGTAAGACAAATCTTAAAAGCTATTCGTTAGCAATTGTACAGCTCAATCATTTATTTGTGAAGTGGTGTTATTTCAGGCTTTAAGAAGCAGGTGTACACAGTGTAAATGACATAAATCAAACAGGAGTAAAGCTATTTTTTAAAGTATGTAATTTAAATGGACAAGTTCGTTTATTTCTTTAAGCATTAGAAAGTCTTGAAAGGAAAACAGAGACAAAATTGCAGCATTCAGCATTCTGACATTTTCTGTTCACACATGTTCTTCAGTGCATAACAGTAATTTTATTTTCTCGTAGAGTATATGAACTGAGGCATAGCCCCCAATACTAATGCAATGAATGTTTAAAGCATTTATGAATAAAGCTACATCAGAGGGTAATTAGGTGATTATAATGGTACTTTCTTTGAGATAGCTAGTTCAAAAAACTCTATTGCTCCAAAGGTTAATTACTTTAGTAATGCTAACATATTAGCAACCTCCAAATTTGTTGCAGCCAGCTACAATTAAAAAGAAAAAAACCCAGTAAGTATGAAACTTGAGATTTCCATGTGATGTCCAACAGGGTCAAGTTCTAATAAATTTTGATTTTAGTAATTTTCTTTCTTGTGTACTTTTTGCTCATAACCAGCCAATGAGTGCTTTTTAAATGACTCTGGTACTGTGCCATACATGAATGCCAGAGTATTCTGATGTGTTGTACGGTAGTTGCACGTGTCGCTGCTCACTGTTATTTCAGAGGTGGCAGGCAATGATGCATCAGCTTCCATTGCCAACTTCTGTTATAACTTGTGTAGTTGTGAAGGCTGCTCTAATTTATGTCTTTAGCCAGTCTGTTGCCACCTCAGTGTTGCAGAAATAGTGAGATGCATGCAAGTTGTTGCAAATTGCTGTTTCTTTATATAATCTCTGCTTTAGTTATAACTAAATGAATAAAATAAATTTTTGTTTATTTTTTTACAGCTAAAGCTTAAGCTATTTGTAAACATTTCTTCATCCTATTATAAACACTTTTCTGACATCATGTAACTCTGATAAACAGGAAAGAGCAAGGGAAAAAAATAAGTCTTCATGGTTTCTTTACCAGAACAGCTTTGTTATCTTTACTTTTTCAAAATAATTTAGTCAAATTTCAGGTTGCCAGTGTACTTCAGTCAATTGTTTATTGGTGATGCCAGAATTTAATTACTTACAAGATTTCTCATGATACTATAAACAGACTGTACAAAATAGTGTTCTTTACCCATTTACCCAGTCACACATAAAATCAGAGAAAAATAAAACACAGTTTTGTGATATCAGAGCATGTCTTTACTTTCTGTCCTTAAACTCTAGAAAAAAAAATTAGACAGCACTTCCGGAGCAGTATTTTAAAATTTCTTATGCTTAACTATTTATACTACAGTAAAAGAAAAAAAAATATAGAAAGGAATTAATTTTTTTCTTCCCCTTGAAATCAGCATCATCCTCCTGGTTCACCTTACAGAAAAATGTTGATGTCCCATCTTTCCATTTTGTGATCTAACACTCTCACTGATGTCAGGGCCATAACATTAATATGTAGGGAACATGTTTGAATGCTTTTTCCATTTAAAATTCAAAGCGCAAGAGAAGCACTGAAATGAATGTCTAACTATATATTACACAACCCAGTGTGATCACTGATAACCATTTTATAATGCTTATATTCATCCATTCTCAAAAATGATGTTACCTGTATCAGCCTAGAAAAGTGATTAAATCTTTTTTTTCTTTCCCTATTATTTTCAAAATATTTTATTGTATTTATTGGGGAAAAGAACTTCATACCTTTATTAGAACCTCAGTATCTGAATTTATATTTATAATGTTCAAAACATAACATTGAAACCTGCATGTTGTGAAGGATAAAAAGTCATGTTTAAATAGAGAAGCTAAATTACTCCTTCCAAGAGCCAATAAAACCAAAAAGCATTCACTGTAAAAGTAATAAAAACTTATGAGTCCCATTTTATTAAAACTACTATCCACTTTCCTGACGGAGCTGGATTACTTAGAAGATAGACTTGTGACATTTTATGTCTTGTGAGGGGTTTATGTCTAAGGTGAGGTCTCTTGAAATTAAAATAGTTATTAATACCACTAGCTGAACTAATCCATTGAATATTTTTAACCCTTTGAGTGTCCACATACCTTGACTGAGCTATAATGAAGATCAAATGACAGACAAAGAAAGAAAGAAAACGGAGGATAGTGATGGTTAGGAAGACACTACTTAAATGGGACAGATAATGGAAAAGAGTCAACTCCTGTGTACAAACTTCCCGATATTGGTATGAAAGGAAGAAGAATGAGGTCCAGGGGACAAATTTTTTCTTGGTTTGAAAGAGCGAAAAGCACAGGAAGTTAATAATAAATGTATGTATCAGCCAACACTAGTAAAAGTTCTTTTTGATGTCAGTGGTCAGACATCTGCCACTGTATTGAGTTTGCGTGACCAGGTTTTAGTGGAGGAGGTGCTACAGGGGTGGCTTCTGTGAGAAGGTGCCAGAAGCTTCCCCCATGTCCAACAGAGCCAATGCCAGCTGGCTCCTAGATAGACCCACCACTGGCCATGGCTGAACTCATCTATGATGATGATAGTGCATCTGGGATAACAGATTTAAGGGGGACAAAATCCTGCCGAGTGGCAGCTTCAGCTGGAGAGAGCAAGCCTGTGTGAGAAAAACAACTGTGCAGACCCCCAGGTCAGTGAAGAAGGAGAGGAGGGGGTGACCCAGGTGCCAGAGCAGAGATTTCCCTGCAGCCTGGTGGGACCTATGTAGAGAACCCCAGACTGGAGCAGATTATCTGGCAGGACTTGTGACCCTGGAGGGGACCCATGCTGGAGCAGCCTATTCCTTAAGGACTGCACCCCGTGGGATGGACCCACACTGGAGCAGGGGAAGAGTGTGAGGAGCCCTCCCCCTGAGGAGGAAGGAACAGCAGAGACAATGTGAGAAGAACTGACTGCAGCCCCCATTCCCTGTCCCCCTGCACTGCTGGAGGGGAGTTGATAGAGAATTTGGGAGTGAAGGTAGGCCCAGGAAGATGGGAGGGGTGAGGGAAAGGTGTTTTAAGATTTGGGTTTATTTCTTATTACCCTACTCTGATTTGATTGGTAACAAATTAAACTGATTTCCATAACTCGAGTCTGTTTTGCCCATGATGATAATTGGCGAGTGATTTCTCCCTGTCCTTATCTCAACCCATGAGCCTTTCATTGTATTGTCTCTCCCCTGTCCAGCTGAGGAGGGGAGTAATAGAGTGGCTTTGGTGGGTATCTGGCATTCAGCCAGGGTCAGCCCAACAAAACTGCTTGAATAGTCAGAAGTCTTCCCTTTCAAGTATTCAAATAATGTCATTGAAAGCTGCACATTATAAAATATTTTACTGTATATAAAGTGACCAAAGGAAAACTCCAAAATTCTTTTTCATCTGCAGTAAGGGTCAGTTTTTCCAATGAGTAGAACTGCATCATCAGTTTTGCTGCATTGGGACCTTATTCTTTGGATTTGGTATTTATGACTGTAAAGCTTACAAGCAGCACGTTCTTTTGAAAACTCTTATTTATAAAGAGCAATATAGGAACACAAACCCAAAGGAAACTGTGTTCCAAATATACAGCAATTACCCACAGACTGGAAGCTTGGACTATTAGGCTATATTGAATTTCTTTACCACTCATTATGAAATTTAGCAAATAACTGTCTATG
>NW_016690243.1:3256483-3259951 GCF_001604755.1 Lepidothrix coronata
TGTTTTTCTGAGTGCTCTAGAAAAAGCACTGTGACATGCATAGCTGTTTGTTTGTCAAAGCAGAGGGTCTGTGCTCTAGAAAAAGCACTGTGACATGCATAGCTGTTTGTTTGTCAAAGCAGAGGGTCTGTGCTCTCTCTTATTTCAGCTGCAAACCTTTCACGCCTTTGACAGGCAATGCCTATCAAGGAGTTTCTATCCAAATTCTACCTTTTAGAGTGTACAACATTTCTTGTCTCCCCCAGCCCTGGGCTTTCCAGGTTCTCTGTAGTACTGAAAACTGGCAATAAATATGTTCCAGCATGGCCCAGCAGTATGTAGGAGACACACAGAATTTCCAGTTGTAGGCAGGAGAGCCCGTTAGGCATAAAGATTGAGCTGTCTTTGTCTTGACAGTCCATGACTCTTCCTCTGCCCAACCACTTTGTTTACCCTTGATAAGTGGTGGTTCATCAGATGACTGTTGTTTTTGCAAACAATCTGCAGTACAGAAGTTTGACAAGTACAGCATACTTGAAAAAGAAAGCACAAATTTTTCTCCAGACTTGTACAAAGTGAATTTTTGTACTGAGCTCTTTAATGAAAAGAGTTAACACCTCTACGCAGTGAAACAATTGCTTATTCATAAAAAACCTATTTGCATACGGTATCTGGTGGCTCTTAGAACTCTCCATATAGCCCTCATGGCATACAGATCTGAAGTTATTTCCTAAAACTTAAGAGAAGGTTGAAAAAAACGAAAAATTTAATTTATATCAAAAGATAGCAATTTTAGATTAGATTCAATTTGCTAATCCTATTTCTTACTGGGCTAGTTATATTTCTTAGAATAATCCAAAATTGTTAAGTTTTTGTATTTCTAAGAAATAGAAATAAATTTAGAATTCCTGTTCTGTGAGAATTTTATTCTTTCCTATTTAAATGAAAACAAATTATGAAATGTCAGAAACTTCTTTTTTTTTTCCCCTAAACCATTCTGATAGCAATTTGGAGATTGATCCTGAGAGATACTGTAGCTTTTATTGTCATCCGTACTATGGATCTACATTTGTGTTTTATGCTGAGGAAACCAGGGAGCTGTTGAACAACAAAATGAGAGAAAAGGTTGTTATTTTAGCTGGTATTTAATGTTTTTGGTTTTTTTTTTTTCTTTCTTTCTTTTAGCTATGTTTTTGTTTTGGTTTAATTTTTAAATTTTTTTTTTTATTCTAAAAATTGTCACAAAGTAACACTAAAACTTGAACTTGAGGAATTTGTCTTTTAAAGACTTTTCCATCTACTTTAATTAGTGGACTTTTGTTCAAGTAGTAGAGAAATGTATCTCTGGAACTGTCTTGCTGTATAGACTGCTTGCTGTCTCCATTTTGCCATTGCTACGTTTTATTTTGCTTTCCTCCCATCTCCTTTTAGCACTGATGCCTTCTACTTTTTCCACCATGGACTGAGTGGACTATCTTTGGTTTTGTTGCACTCAGGTGTCACACAGAGCTAGAAGCCAGGTTTCCTTCAAAGTTATGATATATGCCTCTACACATCTCAGTTTCCTCCCCATTTTCCAACATTATTCTTCTCCCTGTAGTATTCTAAGTTCTTTCCTCTGCTGTCCCCCACAGCAATAAATCCATGTCTTCCCCTGGTTGCCTGTGCTTTCTAAATGCCATAATACTTTTAGTTTCTGTCTAACACATTGTATAATACCCACCACCATGCTGTGAATTCCACTCTAAAGGGAAGGCACTATGACATGACTTCTCTGACCACAATACAATCCATGTGGATCAGAGAATGATTACGGTCATTCTATAGTCTTCTCCCATGAGGGTATTTAATTTCAATGTCTCCCCTGCTGCTGATTTCCCTTACATTTTTAAAAGCTTAATACCATGAAACTTAATATATTGACACTTCATACTACTCTGCTAAATCAGGTGAAAATTGTTTAACAAAATTTTCAAACGAGAGGATTTGTGGAGGGAGGTAAAGCAATCATATAAGAGTTGATTCCTATGTCGCTTTTGGCTCAGGTTTCTTCAGAGTGAAAATTGCTCAAAGCTAGAAAAATTTGCTAGGGTAGTTTGAATACACAACTATCCTGTTATGCGTTTCACTAAACACCCATTTTTGGCTGTTGTCAGACAGGATACTAGTTTAGGTGATATATTCTTACTTTCTTAAGCTAAACTACAATGAGATTGGTAAGTCAGTAATTTTTCTTTCCTTAAAAATTGGGGAGGAGACTGGTGGACAGGTAGGAAAAAATATGTAATTGTGTGATAACTTACCGTCTTAGAGCTGGGCCCCAAATCAGGATTATAGAGAAATACAAGGGAAAGAGGGATGGAAAGGGAATAGGACTAGAACCAAAATCTATTGATAAATGCGTGACTGAATTCTGAAGCTGACTGCAAAACTAGGGGGTCTGGTCATCCAACTAGAGAGCCTTCAAAACTATTTTGTTATTTCAGTCTGTCAGAAGTATTTTAATAACAATATAAGTGTCTGAGCAGCTGTTTTTTATTTTGGAGCATTTTGAGAACAATAAGCACAGTTCACAAAGCTTCAGTGTGATAGGTAAATTGTTCTCTTTTTTAGCACTTTCTATCACTAATGGAAATTATGGAAAAAAATGATTATTTGTCCTTCTAACTCGCAGAGTAGTTTATTCTGTTATGGGAGTATATTTTAGACCTTTTTTTTAATCATTGTAGTTCTTAGTCATTTCACATACTGACAGAAACATTTATTCTATCTACGTATTCAGTCTCTTTATTTTCTTTGACATTGCTCTCTCTCTGTTGGGATTCACATACGTGCATTTTCTTAGATTTCTTTTGTGCCTAAAAATAGTAATACTGCCTGTTCTTAACCTATTTTCCCACAATATGCCCTTGTAGATTCAGATTCACTTTAAAGATTCCTCAAGTAAACTCTTTCTTTAGAGCTAGAAAGTTGACCTGTACTCATACTTTGCTCTAGTTATTCGGTGGCCACCAGATATAGCTCACTTTATATACATTTGTCATTTTTAGAGACTGTATGTTTGCTATGTATTTTTGAGGTGTATGTGTACGTTACTGTTGCCCTTCTGTTTAGCTTTCAAGTAGCATTTCTATTATTTCTTCTCCATCTGAATGATATCTTGTTGGGAAAAGTTATCATAATCTTACTCATAATAATAACTTTTTTATAGTACCTCATTTGAATATAATAGAAAATGGAATGAATATATGTTATCTTTTCCTGTCATTCAGCATTGATCCATTAAATCAGACAGAGACATAATCCCTACTGGGCAAATTCTACACAAAGAAAAAATTTAATATAAACTGAAATTCCGTCCTCTGCTAAGTAGCTGGCACAAGTGTTAGGTGTCAAATAAATAAAAAGTCTTTTCTCATCTACCTTAAGAAGACTTGTCAGTAATTTTTACAAACCTATAAAATTATCTTTATAATTTTTTCTAAATCT